>NW_023618231.1:69421-124745 GCF_015220075.1 Falco rusticolus | reverse complement strand
TTGTACCTGTGCGTATCCCTTCTCTAAGGTGGTTATGTGTGCTTAACAGCTAGGCTGAAAATACTGTGCCGAGCTGGAGCTAATGGCTTCGTAGGTGTGGATATGCACCTCTAGAGTGAACATGACTGTAGTGAATATTGAAGTAGGTAGTAGCCGTGCAGTAAGTTCTGTGTGTATTACTCTCAGTGAATGCATACAAGCATATGAATTCCTACGGCTATGAATACGTGTAGGGTGGATAAGTGGCTGTTAACTGTTCTATTAAACTGTATAAGCAAGTATGTGGTTGTTTTTACCAAATACGTTTCTTCTCTTTCCCTATATAGTCTTTGTAAACAACTGGTGGCATACGCATTCCGGGGAGACAGAGACGAAGGTGGTGCACAAGGCGACACAGTACCTGGCATTCCTCACCGGGCCGGAGCTGCTGGCTTGACGTTGGGTGCACCTGCTGTGGACAGAGGAGGTAGGATCTTTAATCACGCAGGAGCTCACGAGGAAAATCACTGTGGCCTTTTCTTTAGGGGGTTTGTGTTGTCAGCGCTCGCTGTGTTCACCGTTGACTTTAGTGGAGGCATCAGGTGGGGTAGCGCAAGAAGCTTTGTGAATATGCTGACTTGTTGCTGGTTGGAGGTGCTTCTTGTCAGGGGTGAAGGCAGCTGCGGTTTGTGTGCTACGGGCCCACGTACCGGGTTGTTGCCTTCTGCCTGCCAGATTGCCCATCTGTATAGGTTTTCATACCGAGAGAGAAGGGGGACAGGGAAGGAACTAGGTGAGAGTGGTTTTGGTTTTGGGGTGTGTACTTGTACCTTTAGATGGCCAGTCAGATTGTGAAAATGAATTGCAAAAGCAGTAGGTTCATCCTGAGTAGTTGTGCATCTTCCTGTAGCTGGGAAGCAACAGATGAGTTAGCAGGACTGTACATGTCTTGTTGATAGCCACTGAGTTTGTGCAGTGGTGTTTTAATATTAATAGTTTCACCTGCACTAAGCTGCTTTTAGTGAGTTGTCTTATTTCTCAGCATCAGTTACGATTGTTTCTGTGTAGGTGCTGTAGAGACATACTTAGGAAAAATCGTCTTGGAAAAGTCACTTGGTTAGGAACAATAATGCAGCTTCTGTGTGTACTGTATCTTCATGGACATAGTTTGATTCCAGTAAAAATAAATAACACTTCTACTTCCAGTAATTGTATGAAATAAACGTTAAAAAGTCCATATTAACTTGTGATCCAGAAAAACAATTGAATTGCCTTGTTATCAAAAAATTAGCTCCTTCAGTGAGTTCATTTTAAAATTAAAAAAACAAACAACAACTCCTTAATTTTTAAGATCCAGTCTATGCTTATGAGCTCATATAGCCCTAGAGGAATCTTAGAAAACTAATCTTTTAATATAGATCGAACTTCTTGTACTTTACATCTCAGGCCCTACAGTGGGAAGTTCTATCCTTTCTGGTTTTTTTAAGGGTGTTACATCAGAACTTTGTGGCAAATGGGCAGCAGACAGCGTTCAAACACAGTTTATTACTCCTTTTTAAAATATGTCGTGAAATATGAGCAAAACGTGAGATATTTTTCCGAGTTCACTTTTCCCAGGTAGGGGAATTTAGTTTAGAGCCAAACTTTGTTCCTTTGACTTAGGACTAGTTATTTTGATCTAGTCAGCGATGTGTAAAGTTTCTTGATAGACTGAAGGAAGATGCGGAGGTTTTTATATTTTATTTTATTTTTGGAAAGGGCTTGGTACAGGTAGTTTAATCAACAAAATGTTGCTTTTACCCAAGCAGCACTCTGTGGCTGCCTCCTGTGCACATAGATAATTGCTGTGGTACCACATTGTGATGACTGGCAGGCCCGGGTTATTTTAAAATATGTGGCTTGAAGAATAATACTGTTGTGTGATTCCAAAATTGATATGCCCTCAGGGAAATATGGGTTCTTGAACCAAGTAATTTGCTCAGTTCCTTGAAGACAGTAATACTACTAGCATAAGTCCACAACGTTATGGGAAATCCTCACTTGAAGAGGCATAGGAAGTGTGAAGAGCATATTTATGTGGGTTAAGGACTTGGGAGGAGAAAGAGTGTGCTGTGTTCTCAAACTGTTTATAGTAGGGCTTGTTTTTCTTGAGTAGTACGAATCTTTTTCTCCTTGTGCTCAGTTTCCTGGAAAATGACCCCGGCCTGTTGAGTGAGAGGGATTAGTAGCATGCAGGGAACGCTTAGTGGCATTGATTCTGCAGTCTCTTGCTTGCACACACAAAGCGCAGGTCCTGCATCATGAGTCCCTTTGACAGGCTGCAGTAAAAGCTTTGAAGCCCCTGTCAGAGGAGAAGCTCAACTGATCGTGGGACAACGGAGGAATACCCACTTTGAATTCTTTGTTTTAATCTTGCTCTTCATTCCTGTTTTTCTGGGATCTTCAATGTAGTCCTTCCTCCTTTTGCTGCTACTTTTGCACTTGTTGAACATTGTTCAAAATATTCGCCTCTAGTGAGCAAGTCGGTACATTTAAGAAGTTGGCTCATGCTTATTTGAGTGTTTACTTTTTGTCAGAACATGAACCTTTTTGTTGATTACAGACAGACTGGCAAAAACCTCCAAATGAATGGCTTCCACCTCTAGCATATCGAATGACAGACTTTTCAGATTTGAAGTTGGAATTTCTTTGGCAAAAAGTAATTATGTATTTTTTCTAAAAGCGAGGGTTCAGATTTCTAGTATGTCTTCAGTGGCAGCTTTTTTTAGCTGCTGCACTGCGTATTGGTGTGTTGTTCCTACAGAAACCATTGGTTTTTCATCATAGAGCTCTTGGAAAAGAAACGAGTGCTTCAGTGTGCTTTTTATCTGCTGTATCACCTTTTAAGAAAACTGAGAAATGGAGAAGGAATGAGAAACAATCTTGAGGTCCTTTTTTAACTCTTACATGTGTATTTTTGATAGGAGTCCTCTTGCCACATCCATTCCATGTATTTGTGGTAACATCAATATAAGCAGGACGCCCTGTTGCTCTGAGGCAAATGTTACGGCCTTGTCACACAGACATTTGGTGTTGGGTAGCTGCAATAACAGAACCACACCATTCATTGATATAAAAAATAACATTTTACTAAGTAGGATGGGTAGAGCAGGTGGATGGTGATTTGTATTCTAAAGCTTCTGTTCCACAGCACATAGACACGCGTACACACACAAGCACACATGCATGACACTCACAGCAGTCAGTGCACCCGTTTTGGTCCAGTTGTGGCCTGCCCTATAGCCCTGGGGGAACAGGGTATTCACTCCGACTGCTTGTCAAGCCTGCGTTCTGGCTGGTGGCGTAGCTTCTCTACGTGAGCAGTTCAGCATGGTCAAATCAATATATGCAGGGCTTTTACCTTCAAACTGAGGTAGGAGGGGGCTGTGTCTGCATCAGGCACCATCTGACACAACTGGCTAGTGTACCTCCAAAGTTTGTTGGCACCTACAGATTTTTGGGATGCTTAGACGGAGGGATTTTACGTGTGCCGTACGTATAAAACACTCTACAAATATGAAGGAATTGCATTGGCAGTCAGTGCTGGGCAAGGACTAGTCAAGCTGAGAGAAATGCAAAGTTGGCAGTACAGTAAACTGCCACGAATCTGTTTCAGTGTTTCAAAATATTGGAATATAGGTATTCTACAATGGAGCAAGTAAATTAAGTTACAGTGTTTGACACTGTCCCTTAAGAGTAGAGTTCTGTAGGTTGTGATAGGTTTGGCTTCTACTTCTTGTAACTGTAGAGTAGGCTGATGGTCACAGTACATTCTCCCATTGCTATAGCTTTGTTAATGTACTGGTTATGTTTTCCAAATTTCGGGGGATTCACATTTATTCTGGTGCCCTTGTTTGGTCTGTCCTTGACACGCCTTTCCCTAAATGGATATAGGAATGCCACAATCTCCTAGCCAGACATCAAGAACGGGAAAACCAAAGAAAGGTATTCTATACAGTAGCATTTCAACTATGGAACATGCTGTGTGATGTACAAATACTAACACACCTGTGATGTTTATTATCTTGGAGGTCTCTATTCTGATGGTTTTGGTTTTATAAATTAGGTTTGAGAGCAGGCTTTGGGTGCTTTTTGTTTGCGTGTTTTGCACGGGTCCTTAATTACTGAATTGAGTGATTGCTTTGTGTCATTAGTGATAGTAAATAATATTAAAAAAAAATATATATGCTCTTCTGTTACTCCAAAATGAAAATGGACTTCAATTAAAGTAGAAACAAGTGATCCCTAGATACTACTTTTCTAGATCCCGTTTCTACAGTAGGGCATCAAGATCTGTCTGAAAACTAGCTCATAAACTTTCTCTCTTGCTTTTTTAAAGGAGAATGGGAACTGGTTTTGATCCTTGCTTAAAGTTACTATCCATGGAAAGCAAAAGTTCAGATAACTTACTCAACATGATATGCCCTTTGTTTTCTTTTCCGTTTAATGATTTTGTCTAAGACCTCGGTTTGGCTGTCATCATACAACTTTATGGAAGGCCACCAATCTCCTCTTTATAAGCAACTTCATTTTGTGATGATAGTTAACGAGAACTAATTATCGAGGACTTGAGGAATGCTGAAATAGATAGGATGTGGAGGCTCTGTTTGGTTTTTTCCTTTCTGTCCTGGGAATTGAAGAAGCCTTTTATTTCATCTTAGGTGTTGATAATTGAGAGGTTTTCGCACTCTTCAGGCTGGATTCCTAGAGTTCAGGTTTCTTTAGTACATCGGTGGTGTGCTAGAGTGCGCTATGGTTGAGTTTGCAACATGTGCATCTGGGCCACGCTGCCATTCAGAGGGATCTTGACAAGCTGGGTAAATGGGCTGTCAGGCCTGTCTTAACAGAATTCAGCAAGGGCAGATGCCAAGTCCTGCACATGGAAAGGAACAACCATTTGCTACAGCACGTGCTGGAGCTGCCTGGCTGGAGAGCTGCTTTGCTGGGAATAGCCAGAGGGTCTTGGCAGAAAGTGAGCTGAGAATGAGCCAGCAGGGTGCCCTGCCGGCTGAGAGGGTTAACGGTGTCCTGGGCTGTATGAAGAGCAGCATAGCCAGGAGACTGAGGGAGGGGATTGTACACCGCTTCTTGGCAGTCCCTGGGTTGTGTCCAGCTCCCTGGGTATAATTTTGAGCCCCCAGTGCAAGAGAGAGTGGTCTTTCATCCGTGAGCGAGTTCAGTGGAGGGCCATCAAGCTTTGCCAGGAGCAGGACTCCTTGCCTTTGGGGGAGAGACTGGGGGAACCGGGCTTGTTCAGTCTAGAGAAGAGATGACTTTGAAGGGGACCCAGCAGCAGCTTCCAGTACGTGTGAGGAGAAGACAGAGACAGGTGCCTCCCAGTGGTGTGTCACATGAAGCAAAGGTACAAGAGGCATAAATGGAAAGAAGAGAATTTCTAACGGAATGTGGGCAGCTTCACCATGGTGAGAACAGTAAAGCAGAGAGGTTGTGCAGTCTCCCTCCTTGAATGGTTCAAGATCAGACTGGATAAAGCTCTATGCAGCCTCATCTGACCTCAGAGCCGAGCCTGCTTTGAGGAGGCGGTTGGCTGAGAGACTTGCCGAGGTCCCTTGTGACCTGATTTATCCTGTGATCCTATGTGCCAGTTGCTGTCTTAACATGGATGAAAGCTTGGAGTGTAGTATAGAGTGCCCTGGGTACGCCTGTTTTGCCTGTTGAATACCCTTTTTGGTGCAGCGTAGAGAACTGCTGGGGATTCTTCTACGTGAGGATAAGCTTTAGATCTTGGTTATGCTTTTTGATGTTTTTTACCTTTTCAGGATAACGTGTAAGTGGGTAGAGCACCAGCTAGTATAGTATATAAACCAGTAAAATCTCTGTCAACAGGGTGTGCTTGTGTGTGCAGTATGAGTACTTCAGCAGTTCATTTATTTACCGTCTTGCTAAAGCACCAGTATTTTGTTAACTGTTTATTAACACAGCATATTCATGCTATGCTGGGCTTTTTTAGTTTAGAGGTAGTTCTTAAACTTTTAGGTATAAAAGTTCAAAGGATCTAAAACTCTAGTCTTTTTTGTTTTGTCAATTCAGTGTGGCTTGAAAAAGCAGTTGTTTGGAAATGCATGCATTCATTCATGCTGTCTTACGTTAAGTTGACTCCCCAAAGTTTCATTCTGTTATGACATGTAGAGTTGTCCAGGTTAAATGTTTGTATGTGCTGGTTAATTTTTAGCATGCCAAATCTAATTTCAACATGTCAATTCGTGTTTGAACAGCAATAGACGGCTTGTCGCAAGGAGACTCAATCGGGTAAGACTTTAAACATACCCAGCACATACCTGAGGAATGATTGGAGAGACACGGTACTCATTTTGCTTTACTTTTTAAGAAGCTTGGAGAAAGAGGGGAGCGATGTCAGTTGGCATACTTCTGAGGAAGAACTCGATTTTACTCCCAAGGTACGGTGTATTTACAGTAAATGTCCTATAAAAATAAGTGATCTGAAGGCAAGTTTTCTGGGGGATTGAAAGAAACTACAGTTCTAGCCAATATTGTTTTCTCCTTAGAAGCACTCTCTGACCTGCCAGCCTTTCTTCTGCTGTGAGTTTTTCCTAAAAGACCTGTAGCTGTGGCAGATCATGCAGTAGATTTGTGGTTTGAGGCAAAAGAGCAATAGGCGACGAGATAAATCGCCACAGTTTTATTTGTTCTTGGTCATTTGAGTCAGATTTTAAGTTTATAAGTTACTAATATAACCTGTTCTGTTCTTCCCCAAACACTGTTAATGTTTCCTGTAAATTTCGTGATAGAATCCTAACCGATAAAGGGCACTTTTTAATGAAGATGTACTGAAATCCTTCATCACCTAGTTCTCCTTTCCTCCTCATCAGGTTACTCAAGAGTGCTCAGCCGATGAGTTACTCAAATGGGTCATCTTTTTTTCTTCTATTGAGATGGCATTCTGTGCTTGCATGCAATCTCACACTGCATGTTTTCCCTCCTTTTTTTGAATGCTTAGGTAGTATTCTTTTTGTCAGCTACAAGCTCTCAGGCCTGCTTTTTTTGCTAGTGTTCTGAAGCATTATTAACTTCTGCAGTGATGTCTGGAGCATCTGTTCTGTTGCTCTGGGATTCTGCAGCGATGAGGAACCAGTGTTCTAGTTCAACCTACTCTAATACTGGAGGTGCAAGCATGTTCAGTTTTAACATGATTTCATTTTCTTGCACCGATTTAAATACAAATTATGCATTTTTTGGCATGTTTTTGAAATTTCAGGATATTCTGGTAAGTGTACTTGCAGGGACTAATTAATGCATTAAACCTAGGGTTCTTAACAGTTACTTCCCTTGTGCACACTTGCAGGTAAGCATCCAGAAGCTGCGATCTTAAATATAACTGAGTTTTACTGAAGTACTACAAATATTAAACCCAGATTTTTCAAACTGCTATGCATGTAACCATAGTTTTGGAAACAATTTTCAGAAGGGTGCCTGCATGGTATTTTGGGGGTGAAATACTCACTGAATTGCATATGTGAGGAGTGTTTTTGTAGTTAGAAGTATAGGATGGAGCCAGCACCTGACCACTGTCGAAAGGACAGCCTGATTACATTTAGTGTTCAAGGTTTGATGTGACCAAAGGATTTGTTGTTGTCGTTAGTGTTCTAAAAGAAAATAATCATTTATTTACAGAAGCTGCAGAAGCCAAATTTGACATTGTTAATGAATGTTTCCCAGCAGTTCAGGAAAAACAGTAAGCTATTTGGAAAAGATTGCATAGTATACTAATATATAAAAGTAGATTTGCTAAGTAGTTTTTTAAACAATTCTTTTCCTATAGTAAATGAGAAAAGTAGCACTTTGAAAACACAGCACTTAGGCATTTCAGAAAAAACAAGTCATGTTGTTAAAATGAAGGTATTAATCCCCTCCTAAGCCTTTGTCCCTGGCCAAGTCCTTCCTCCATCCTGCCCATCCTTGACTTGGTTCCTTTTCCAGACATTCCCAGATTACTCCGTTAATCTGGTAACATGCCTGTTGCCATTCCCATAACTCCTTTTGTTGTTTTGACATAAGTGCCATGTCTCCAAAGACGGTGAATAATGAAGTATCTTGCAAGTCAGTACCAAAGCAAACTGTCTTTCAGAATCTAAATAATTTGCAAGATAAACAAGAAAGCTGGAACAAGAAAAGCATGATTCAGGCGAAGTTTCACAGAAATGATGACTCCCTTTTTGCAGAATCTAAGATGACAAACTGGAAAAAAGAGACACCTCAGCTTCTCTCAGATAGTTGTGGTCTTAAGGAGAAAAAGTCAAGCTTCAGTAATGGCTTTGAAAGTGATAATAGTTCTTTGTCAGCAGGAAAAAGCCCAAGGCTTGAAAGTCAAAGACCAAACTCTGTCTGTCTTGAACAAGTGGATGATGAAGATACAGAAGAAGAGCAATGTGAAGTAGATAATAAAGTCTGTGAAGCACTGAAACAAGAAAGGGAACACTTGTGCTTGAATAGGCATGACGAAAATGTAAGAGCAGCGTTTCACTCAGGCACCAAAGTAAGTTGTATAAGGATGATTCAATCACAAAGGTATTTTCTAAGGGTGATAAAGGTAAGAACCAAAAGGTAAACTGGATTTCTGTTAATATTTCACGTATATCCATCTTTTGATCATCCTTTTTTTATAATAGAAAATGCCTTTACTCCTAACCAAAGCAGTTTCTTAGGTATAAGAATAAGATTGGGCAGTATTTTCAATGGTTTTTTTTATTGGTTGCAGTGGTTTTGCAGGAAAACAAATAGGCAGTATAATTTTTCTGAAATAAATTAATTTTTTTCTCAGTTGTATGTACAGTTTTTATCTGTCAAGATTTATTGCCATTTAGTAAAATACCTGGTGTGATGGCTGAAAATGAGGAACCAAAAAGTTTGAGTCAGATTGAGAGCAGGAAGTTAGTGATTTTCCTGGAGCAAAGTAGAGGAAAAGGAGCGTGTTCCAAAACAATGTAACTGAAATGAAAGCTAGAGTTAGGCTGACAGGAAGAATTGCTTCTCAGGAGCTTTGCAGAGCCAGGGCTAATGACTTAGGGCTAATGTCATTGCTGTCTCCTCAGAGATTCCCAGAAAAACTGAAGGCCTTGTAAAACAAAGCTCAACAAAGTTTCCCTGTTGTCTTACACAGGAGAAGCATTTTTAAAGTTGTTGTCGATGGGTGGCTAAGAAGGTGCTTGTTTCTGCTATTTCCAGCTGTTTGGTCAATCTCTTTTAGGAAAAATCACCTGAACAGGAAGAAGAGGAGAAGGAGCAGGAAAAGGAAGACACTGGTGAAGAGCTACAAACTGCAGTTGTTGAGGGTGTGAAAAACTCTATTTGTAATGATAGCCATCAAGTCCACAGTGCTTCCAAAGACAACACTGGTGAGAGAAGTGAGTTAGTGAATACTGCTCCCAGTTCTTCCTCTATAAATATTAATGCACAGTAAATGAACTGAAATGGTGATTGACTTCTGAAACAGTAAGTCTTTCCCTTGCCTGTGAACCCTAGTGGGCATTGGCAAGGAGGAAAGTAGCTTTTGTTCCTTATCATTCGTTCCTGAAGAACAAATTGTGGCCTTGGATTCCAAACGATGCTAAATGGAGCAGGTGTCATTCTTGGTTTTGTTGCTGTGTTCTCCCTGAAGCGATCAGAACAAAATGCACAGTTGAAAAAGAGGAGGATTAGAGTGTCTTGGTGTGACAGTAGTATTGCCCTTTCTGGCCCGTGCTGTCAGACTGAAAAGTTGTGATTGCTCTTGGCTGAAGCCTGGGAAAGATTTGAGTCAATCTGAGAGAAAGCTGTTCTGTTCCAGTGCCTCACCTTGTCCAGTTTTAAAACGTAGAAAGTCTCTCCAGTGCCACGCTTGAGTGTGCTTGAAAGCATTGCCCCGTCAGTCAGGGCTGAGCACTCTGGTGCTCACCTCAGGTCTTGGAGCAGGAGGAGAAGGCACACTTTCCACTGTCTGTCTCCAGAGAGTAGAGTGGTGTGGTAGATGTTACCAGAGCGTGTGTAGCTGCTGATCAAATGCTACAGAGCGGGCCTGGCAGAACCTGCTGTATTCCAGGTGTTGTGCCTATACATGCTCTTCTGTCGGTGCATTTTACCATAAGCCTGCATTTGGCACAGTGTAAGTAGTCCTAGCTGAGGCTGGAACCAGCAGTTCCCCTCTGCTAGGACGGGTGCCCTCACTGGTCTCTAGCTCCTTTCCCGTTTTTTGTGCGCATGTCTCCACGAGAGCGAATCCTGAATCAGTTTTACCTAACGGACTAGCTTAAAACAGAGAAATGAAGATAGTTTAATCTGGCCAGGAACCTACTGAGACTGAGCCTTGCGTGTGTCTAGTAGAGAAGAGATTGGGATGTTAGCCCCTGAGATAGAGACAAGTTGTGTGTTTGGGGTGAGTTTTTGGGCTGTGAGCCTCTCCTCTTTTTAAATGGCAATGCTTAGGTGTCTACCTTCTGGGAAGGTGCAGGGTAAAAACTGCTAGTCAAGGAAGATCTTTTCTGGTAGTGCTACAAAAGGAGCATTGTTTCTTGGTGATTTTAGCATGAAGATGTGTCGGGTGGTGTTTCTATGGTACTTCTTGCACAGTGGATGGTGGTAGTCAATGGCAATTTCTGGAGCTGTGGACTGGAGAGCAGGTGACCTAAACTCCGTATGCCACAGGGCTGCAGCGTGCTGGAGCCTTTTCCTGAGTGTGACCCAAACACGTCTTCAGTGCTGCTTGTAGCTGTGTCAGCTGTTGTGCATAGCCATCGTCTGCTGGAGAGGAGGCAAGAGAGGTGGCGATCTAAAGGAAATACCATGATGTTGTGTGCTGGGTGTGAAGAAACCCTTGAATAACACTCACTCCTTAGTTTGTCCTCAGCAACAGAACCGCTGTGCATCTTTTGGGCGCAGGGGTGATGGGGAAAAGCAGAGTGAAATAGAAGGGCTCAGTGTCTCCCCTCTTCCTGCATTTGTAGGTGCCCTGACAGCAGTGGGAGCAGAGGAAGAGGAAGATGCTGAATCTCCCTGGGATTCTGAGGTATTTCCTGTGAAGGAGACCAGGGTTCCCAGTGGTGGGGGTGGGGAGTGAGATCCAGAAGCACTCGGAGCTTGGGCCCGGCCGCGGCTGAGGCTTATTTCCTCTCTTCCTGGTTCTGCTGTATGTTTGTAACTGGGGGCCCTTGAAATACTTGTGCTGTGTGCTAGCTGTTCAGCGAGGCTTGGGATGCTGGTAGGTCGAGCTAATGATTTGGGTCTCATGGCAACTGGCCCTTGCAGTTGGGTTTCTAGTACAGTATTGCGGCAGTGAAGTTTCTTGCTGCTTAAAATACTCTTGAGCTCCTCACGGGGGCTGGCGGGATTGTTGCTTTTTCACCACACAGCTCTATTCCGCTGACGTGTTCAGTGGTTGCCCTTAGGGTCTGCAGCCTAGATGATTAGCTGCTTCGGAAAAGAGCCTTTCTACCGTTTTGGCCCTTTTTGAAAGTAATGCTCAACAGAGATACCACACGTGCTGGCTGTGTTGGCCCTTTTAGTTCTTCCTGTCTGTGGTAATGGGTTAGAAGAAAACGAGCAGAGTCTGTAGCTTACCCCCTCTGACTTTTCTTGTGAGGAAGAAGGAACTCTTCCCCATCTCCTTCTTACAAATACAAGGCTAAAATATTATTGGGGGGGTTTAGGTAGCTTTGGTTTCTGTAAGCTTTGTCTTGCTCGTCTTTGTTCAGCCCGTGCAACTGGGAGTAGCAACGTGTTCGCTCCCCACTGCAGGATGTGTGCCTGGGGAACATCAGCACAAATTTGAGTGTCGGGTGCCAGTTCAGTCCGAAAGTTGGGTCCCCCCCAGACCTGCAGTTACAACCCACAGCTCGAGTTACCGTGTTAATTCTCTCTTGCGGCTGTGCAGTTTGCCAACGTGACAGAAGAGTTTAGATGAGTTGTGAGGTTTTTGCCTAAGATCTGAAAACACACAAGTCTGCTGTGATTTTCCAATAGACTGTGTCTTGACGTGCCCTTTCCAAGGGGCTTATCAAAGGCTTTTGTGATTCCATGCTGTGCAAGTTGGCTTAGCAGGAACATTTTGCGTAGAAATGAGTTGAGAATTTGTACCGATGCTCACGCCCGTGTTTTATGTTACACAGACGGATTCTGAAAGCCCGGAAGAAGGATCACCTGGTGTGTTGCTTCCAGCTGCAGACAGACACGGAGCACGCTCGCGGATTGTTTCAGGGGAGCGCCAGACTGGTAACTTCGTGGTGGACTAAATGTTTGTCTGTAAACACGTATAGGCTGAAGTGAGCTGTTATCGATGTCTGCCTTAGGAATGCGCTTACGGTGTGGGTGCGCGCTATAGCAATGAAGTGCTTAGTATTTGTTAATTAACACCAGCTCTCACGGCGCTTGCTGGCAAGTTTGTAAAGGAAGTTACCTTGTTTGCATGATGTGTGTTCTTTGGATGTGTTTTTATTTTTTTGGATTCAGGTTCTTGTGGCATAGTGATGAAAGTGTATGTGGTTTAGGGCTGACCTGTCTGAACACCTAAACATCCTTGGATGATGATGTAGCAGGAGAAAGCTATGATCTGGCCAAGCATTTTTTCCCCCCGCCTTAATTTTTTTTTATACCTTTCTGTTATGCTTTGCCTAGGAGCTAAAATGTGAGTTCAGGGTTTCTGCCTGTACTTTGTGATGCTGTCTCTTGAGCATCTGGAGTGTAGAATGGCAGGGAAGTTTTGCTGTTGGGGTAGAACTCTCATCTGAAGGATTTCTTTTTTACTAGATGGTCAGTCCTGCTTGTAGTGTAAGTACAATAGAATAGCTGAAGAAGCTAATCCAGTAAGCTGGAAGCAAAACTTTAAAAGCTCCTGGGAGTTTGTAAATCTACTTGTCGAGTAGTTGTCATGAAAGTCTGCTTTGTATGAATCTACTAAGATGAGTTTAAAATCAGTGTAAAAAGGGGATAAAAGGTGATTATGATAATCTTGCTAAGGTATTTCCATACTGCTAGACCACCAAGTTTCCTGAAATCAAATGCTGTTTGTTTTTTAATTATTTTTTTAAATACAAAAGTTTTGCTATGGAGCCATTCTTAATAACGTTCCATACACTTCTTTCATGAGAGGACTCAAACTGTAAGATGGCTAAAGCAGAGGACCTGAAAAATATAGGTGGGCCAGTAGATTGTGTGGGTTTGTAAGTGATTTAATGTTGGAAAAGAATCTTAAAAAAAATGAAACTATTTGGAACTGTGCTATAAATGCAGATTACAACCAATTGTCATTTGGGTTTTTTCTTTTCTTGCAAGCTGAACCAGAACAACCTGATAAGAACTAGTTTGATTCTTCCTCATTGAATGATGTGTATGAGATTTCTATGTCTGCACCCATGTTTTCTCTGTCCTATCGATGGAAAGGAAAATATCCCTCAACATCACGGTCATAGAGCTGTTATTTTATATAATTCGTAGTGTTCTTTTATGATAATTCATTACAGCAGACCAGCGTTGGCTTTTGAAATAATCTTTGTAGAAAGCAGGATTCAGCTCCTCCAAATAAGTATTTTGATCTTGTTTTGTTAACAAGCAAATCCTTATTGCTTCCTATGGATTGTCCTAGTTCTGTGAGTATTATTTCTTAAATCCAAGGTGCATGATGGGAAGCATGCACTGTCCCTTTCTTGTATACCGATACCAATGCTGGAGGATAAGGTAAATTGAGTGTTAAGTATCGCAGTCTCGATGAAATAATGCTTGCAACTAATACTTAGTTGTAGAAACTACTGATGTTGAATGGAGTAAAAAGTTTATAAATTAAATAAAAATTGAATAAAATAACACTTTCTGAAACATTTTTCACTTCCAGGCTTTTTGGAGAAACCCAACAATTCCCAGGTAAGTATTTGTTCATGTCAGACTGACTGCTTGTTCTGCTCATTAAATATTATGGAGTTACTTTAAGTGTGAATTTTTTTTTTTTTTTTTTTTTTTTTTTGTCATTGGATTGTCTTTCATAGCTGAAGGCCCCTGAATCTGTTTTGGAAAGGAGTGAAACCTCTCCTAACAAAAAGCAACAGAAATCAGGTAATGTTCACTTCATGTGGCTCTGGGTTTAGCTTCATAATCTTTCTAGACAGGAGTATTTATTAAGGCATCTGATTTGTTTTGCAGATCTTTTGGAGGAATTCGGCTTAGGAGATGCAGAAGATGTTGAAGGTATTCATAACAATCTCTTTGTAGTGTTCTTTTATGGACAGACCCATTGTACTTGCAATTTTCTTTCTAATATTAAATTAATGGCTCTAGCAAGGCATCCCGGGAGCAGGTGGTCTACTGAAATATACCTCGGTGTATGTGTTTGCTCCCTCCTCTAGTCTGCTTTTCCGCACTGTCCATACCCTTCCATGATGTACGCTTCCTACACCGTACTTGCTGTCATTTCCCCTTTTCAGGCAGTCCTGAAGTTTGCTTCTCTTTCAGTTTCTCAACCCCCCCCTTCCTGCCTTTCCTGGGTCTCTGAGCATGTGCTGTGGCTGATTCCAGGCTAGGGATCTGTAGGCTAGGCTGTCCAGGAGCTGCAGGTGAGCCACAAAGGGTAATTCTTGGGCTCGTGCCGTAGCTGTAGTTTTCAGGAATTATTACTTGCCTGGCTTTTCTCTACCTGCCTGGCAGTTGTTTTGAATCATGTACAAACACGTTCCTCTGAGGCTTCCCTCTCTTGTTTCATGGAAAATGACCAGCAGGCTCAGAGGCAGGGGAAGGAAGTGAGGAAGAGAGACAAGACGGGAGGAAATGAGTGTCAGCGTGTTTCAGGAATTCTCTTTTCTTCGGAAACAAGGCCAAAGTTGAAGCGGCTAGCTGGTCGGCTATGTATTGGAGAGAGGATATGTAACCTGAATGGGTTTTTAATGTCTTTGTTCTCATGTTTATCAATTTGCATATTTGATGATTTGTGTTGTATTTTGTATTAATCACACTTGTTAATCAGATGAGAAACAATTTGCCACTCAGGTTTTAGAGTTTCTACAATTGGCTATTGACAATATAAACCAGAGAGAGGTGAACAGATATGTAGACAAGTAAGTGGACTTGTAACTTCTAAGTATAGAATACAAATAGTTCCAAGTTCTTTGGCATCTTCGCTTTAGGGGAAGAAAGAAAAAAAGGATTGTTGATCTTTTGACAATAATAGAGGTGCAGCTTCTCTCTAGAAGTATGTCCCTCCTTCTCCTCTCGCTCTTCTCCCTTTCATGTGTTTGCAATGGGTAAGCAACAGGTCCCCTTTTGCCCTTTATTTTGCACTGACGGTGTTCTGGTAAGACACACAGATATTGTTAGAGGTTGTTCAGTTAAAACGTGAGTTTTGGTTATGTCTGTATTCCACAGTAATGTGGAGTGTAGCCCCATAATGGACCAGTACGTTACAATTTTACAAACACAGAAAGGAAAGGTTGCCTTTTCATGGCTCGTTTCATGTCAGCTGTTTTTCCTGTGTGGCTTTATTCATTTGCGTCATGCTGGTTTTTACCCATATGTTATCTTGAAGGTCAGGTGCTAAGAAGTAGATGTAAAAATTTCTTTCTTTCAAACATTTTATGTTGGGATTTGGGTTTAAGCAATTTAGATTGCTTCAGCAAAGCATCCTGATTCCTGCAGCACAAATATTTCTGACTCTAAAGGGCTTGAATGCCATCCGTGACAACTTTATTTGATAAATCTGGAGAACAGGTACAGTATCTTGCATAATTAAATATCCAATGAGAGTTGGAATTTCCCATTCTATTTACTTTGTTACTGACTCATAGGAATACATTCTTAAAATTATTTTTGAGTCAAAACAAAATAGCGGTGTTCTCATGTTTTCTGTATAGCAAAGTAGGTGCTGTCCACTGTAATCTGCAAAAAGTCGTTATGTACATTATGTACAATTTATGAAGAGGGAAGTCTCAGAACAGAGTGGAGAGGTAAAGACTAAGTGGAAAGAACGGCGATGACTAGAAGTCATCTTTCAGTGCTAGCTAGAGAGCAGACAGAGTAAAAGGTGGGGGAATGACAGGCAAAAATACTGGAATCTGGTTTACCCTGTGAATTTTTTATATACATTTTTTTGAATGACGGGCTCTTCAGAAGCCTTGGAGTAGGGTTCTGCCAGTGTTTTAACTAAGAATTTCTCCCTGTGCTAAAAGTGAAGAACTCTTGACGATGAGGAGTCATCCTCTTTCACAGTGTTGACAGAAGCCAATAACACAGAAAATAGACTCGTGAATTACTGCTCCAAGAAAAGAAGAAATTTTACTTGCAACAGCTAATGGGAGGAGTCCTTAGCTTTTTAGTTGATGTTTTTTGAGTTATTTTTCCAGTGGTTGGAAAAATAATTACTGACTAGAGTTACTGACGCGATGAGAACTGGGATTTTGCAGGTAGGAGAACACTGTAGCCTTTCACCTTTCCTGCTTCTTCCTTGTTCTGTACCCATCATACAGAAATGTCAAGATTGATTAAACCCTATGGAAAAGGATTCTTAGGGGCTCCAATGTTATCAAAATCTTACCTCAAAAGGGAGACATCAGACTCAAATAGCTGCTGCTGAAATCTTTCCTGTTGACCGTGATGGGCAAGGCTGAACAGGAGTTAGGGTTGCTTTTCATTCTAGCAGCATGGTGCCTAATTTGAAAGTGACTGCACTCTGAAACAGAATCCAAAAGACGAAGACGCCTACGTACTCTGAACAGAGAATGTGACTTGCATCCTTAGAAGGGCAGTACAAAACTCTGGGTGCTCGCAGGTCTGCTTGTATCCAGTTTTCAGGCAGATACAGTTGAGCAGAAAAGCTTATTCGGTCTGTGTTGTGCAGACCGGAGAGGTGTCACAGCTCTCCTGCATCCACAAAATATTGAAGTCTATCTTCTAAGCAAAATTGTGGTGCCCATGTTACATGATGGGGGTGATGGCGCATATCAAATTGTATGGTAGGAAGCTGCCTGCTTTTTGCTGTTTGTGACCTGAGTGAACATTGGTGAAGTGACAGAAGAAATGTGGTAAGCGTACCTTCATGGAAGCAGAGTAGGAGCAGCCCCGTCTGTCTGACCGACTGACCAGCCGCTGCTGTACTTGGGTGGAGAGGCTTCTAGGAGTAGCACGTAGACAATGAAAGTTTGTAAAAGGAGTCACCTACAGGAGAAAATGCCAAGAGTGAGGTTGGCCTTGTGACTCATAAATAGCGGACCCTTTTGTATTTTTGTGATTTTATCTATGTTCTTCCTGTCTTGCTCGCTTTTCTTGTGGGAAGAATGTTGTGTCCCTCTCCAGCAGCGAAGCTTTGTGTATTGAAAGGCTATTAGGTAGAAGCCATAGGATGATGGAGCAGGAAAGGAGATGCAGAGTGATTAAGGTGAAAAGAATCCATCTCTGGTTTTAGATGCCACACTTGACCTGCTGGGACTTGTTTCTTTCTGAATACTTGTTCCTTCAAAATGTTCCGTGTGCCTTCCACACAAACAATACAATGAGTTGCTGCTTCTAAATTGTGTCTGGAACTATCTGGAGTCCAGTTCTCAGATATAACAGAGATTCAAGGTAGGCACCCCAGAATGGGGAGCCCAGACTGAGTGAGTGACTGCTTCCGAGGAGTTTGTGACCTGTCCAGTATTACGTAGAAATTCTGAGAGAGGAAAGGATGGAATCCAGTTTTCAACGGTAAAAACATCCGGATCGTGGGTGATTTCTCCACATTTCACAAGCCTGTCTTTCATTCAGCGGCCCGTCCATGTCTTCTGGGACAGATGGGGCAGCAGTTTGACTGAAATACTCTGCCTAGATCCATGTCTAGAGACAGATTTGTGTCGTGCAAGGAATAAAGCTGGGGTCTTCAAGATTTCAAGCCTGTGGCTTTGTTGTTCGTGATTTTCTGTGCGCAACACATAGGGAAACTGAAATTGCGGGAGGAATACTGTGTGGCGCACAGTGTGTCAGAGATACAGAGGTGTATATCTACGTATGAGAGAGAGATGTTGTGCATGTTTAAGAAACAGGAATGGCCTCTTTGTGACAATGTGTAGTGATTTTCAGCACATTTCCCTTATACATTAAAAGGTAGAATGCCTTGGAAGACAGGAATTCACCCAGATGCATCTTAAATCTGTATTATGATAATTTTCTCTCTCGGAGTGCACAAATTTGAGGGGATTTATTTTATGTTAAGATTTTTGTCACAAGTAGGATGATTCAAGATGCACTCTAGGTGTAAATAAGTAGTATTAAGTCATGCTGGTTATAAAAATGTGTGGTTTTTCACTGCAGGTGAGAACTCGGGATCTACCTTTCATATGTCATCATCAGCTGAAAAAGACAACGTGAAGGATGCCATTGAATATTATGGGGTGCAGGTATGTAAGCCCAAATATTTTGGATTACAGTCTGATTCAGTAAGTTGTATTATACACTAAGGTAAAGAAAACTTACCAGTCTGTGAATAATGCTGAAGGGAGAGTCCTGTAGGTGAAGGCTGCGTTACAGTCTGAAGGAAAGTTGGATACAGTCGTCTTATGGTGGGGTAAAATCCTTGTCACTATGTCGGATGCTTGCTGTTATGCTGATTTGTTTTCAGTTGGTTTGCTTAAATTTTGAGGGGTGTTTTTCCTCTTGTGCACTGCTGAGAAACAAATGTGCGGCCACATGTGGGGGTTGTTTTTGCCTGTGCAAAATGCACATTCAAGTGAAGAGGGAGATTTGTCTGTAATATGCTGATCTGTTTGATGAAACATGCCGGTCTTCCTCTTTGTAAGACAAAGATCAAAGAGAGCACCTTGAAATGTGGTGACCTTTCTGAGGCTTCCCCAGCCTCTGCAAAATACGCTCTTGTTTGGCCACGTGAAGTGTTTGAAAAGGGTTTTCTCAGAGGGTATCCTAGAGGGGAATAAGGCAGGCGTCCCGCTTGTGTTGGGCGTGCGGGGCAGGGCTGCACAGAGGGGTCTGGCGTCCTCTGGAACACCCGAAGGGACAGCGTAGCAAATGATTTCCACCCCACAGCCGGGCATCACGAGAGAGGGACGTGCCTAATTCTAGGAGGCAAAGCGCAGGACTTAAGCCTGTTGCAAGGTGGTAGTAGTTGGCCAGTGAGCTTGGGAAGGGGGAGGGTGAGACAGGTGGTGTCTGGCTGAGGTGCTCCTTCCCTCTTGTGAGCGGAGGGGTCTTTGCCGCGGGAGAACAGGGCCTGGCTGACAAGAGAGGAGTGCGAGGAGCGTGACGGTCTCAGCCCGCTGGGACACCAAGGCTGCAGGCCCTGTTCAGAAGGCACCGTGAGGGGAAGGAGCGTGTGGGCAGGACTGTGACACGGGGCAGAAGCAGAAACAGAGCGTGGGGACAGGGACTTGAGGGGGCTGGGTAGGGTTAAGGCGTGGTGCGGTTTTCCTGCGAGCTTGGGTTCCTGATTCCTGGGATGAGGGCAGGAGCAGGCAGGTTTCCCTAATAAATCCTTTCCTTTGCACCTTGGAGTGGAATTTATTATTTCGGAAGCTTGGGTGAAGAAATGATCCTCCCTTAGCCAGTTCTCTGTGTGGTGAACGGTAAGAAGCTTGTCATGTTCGTTCCCGTTGGGTTAGCTTAGGTGGCCGGGGACTGTGCAATGCCAGACGGTAGAGCGCGATGGAGGGAGGAGGGTGGGTGAGAAAAATGTTGGCAGTTTTAATGAAAAACGGTATTACAGCGATAAACCGTGAAAAATAAACATGCTCTGTGACAAGCGCCGGCAGTTACAGAAAGCCAGCAGGCTAAAAGGTAAAAGCAACCCTAATGCCTAGGCAAACCTAACCCAAGAAACTGTTGTCTCTGAGTCCTTCTCTTGTTAAGAAGATGGTGATGCAGTGAACCTTTCATTTAGCGTCCCTTGATTGTTCTTATAAAAATGGCTTCCAAAATGCCTTATTTCTATTATATGATGAGTTTGCAACAGAAGTTGCATAGATCAACTGTAATATTTTTTTCTTGATAATCTTTCTGTCTGTACCTGTTTACTTAAGGATAAATATATTTTAGAAACTATCAACTTGATAGAAAAAACAGCACATGAAAATCACACTGATAAGGCAGAAATTTCACATCAGAAATTTCACAGCAGAAAATGAGGAATTGCCCAGTGCTGACAAGCAGTTCTAAGTCCAAAACCTTGGAAAGAAAGAGATGCAAGAATGTGGGTTGAAAATGAGAAGGGGGAATTGAAAACAAGTTTTAAAAACGTTACAGCAGAACTAAAGCAGCTGCTTGGTGAAATTAATGAAACTGGGAAAACTCCTTCCCTTGTGGAAGAAATGTCAGAAGATGGCTTCAGTGCCGAGTTGAAGAGTTCTCATGTTGTTTCATCTCATGCAACAGAATCAAGTAACAGCTTAGAAAGTAAAGGTGAATTTGGAGACATTAAACTTATGCTAGGTGGAAAAGTACCCAAAATGGAAACTGTAATCCGAGTCTTGGTGTCCTTTCTGATCAAGATAACTGAAATGCAAACATGGAAGATACCTGGAGTACAGATGAAGAAGATTGCACGTATAATATGGATGATACGAAGGTGCCTCTAGCAAATGGAAGCAGTAGAAACGTAGTGGGAGGTCCTGAATACTCCCCGAGATACAGCTTAAAACCCAGTCTTTTGGATGACATTTCTAATATTATTCCTACAATAAGACAGTTTCTCCACGTGGTGAAAATGGACTTTTTGTAACAGAGAGGGAACTTGGAAAAGACTCTGGATTTAGTGATGTTTTTCCCAGGGACTGCTTTATCAACAAAACAGGAGAAGCAGAAATGGGAAGTCTTTTTGCAAATGCTCAGCAATCATACGTCATGCTGAAAAGGAATCTTGATGAAGAACTAAAACAAGATACGGGAAGATTAAAGGGTAAGGTAGGAATGCTGCAAATAGTATTCCTGGCTTTGGAGAAAGAGAAGGTACAGCTGCCAGAAGAGGTAGTTCACCTGCTGCTCTTTATTCTTTAATCTCGCTCTGGATCAAGGGTCCTGTTCACTTTAGCTATTCATCGTTAAAGGAGGATGCTTCCTACAAATTGGGTTTTGTTCTAATGGAAATAGGTGACTGGTGAACAAAGGGAGCAGTGGAGAGTTGTCTTTTTCCCCATTTTTGGAAAACGGAATGCATTATTGCTCCAGTGTAACAGTAGGTGGCACTTGGTTCCAGTGCAAGTAGTTATCACTACATTGCCTTAAAAAGAAATCCATACAATTCTGTCTGTTCTGATTCTGAGTCAAAGAATGAAAATAGCTTCTGAACAGGGTCTTGACTAATAATTCATGTGCTGTGATATCTGCATGGTGTGTCTTCATTGCCTTTCACTAAAATTCCTCTTTCCTGTGAAACCATTTGTGTTTGTGGGTTTGGGATCTTTTTTTTTCTTTCCTCCCCTTGTTCAGGGAGCAGTAGCCCAGTACAGTTCCACTTGATATTCTTTTCTGGCGGTGTTCCAACTGACATTGTGCAGTCCTCCTAACTCTTTGTCCATCAGTAATGCTTTCCCTTTTTTGTTGTTCTCATGTTTTAAGAGACGCCATTGTTTTCTTTCTAAGGGCTGTATTCTTGTTATCTTTAATCATGAGTGAATTCAAAGTACTTTCAATGACATAATATGCTTTGTAGTGTAATTTTGTGAAAATGCTTCTCTAATTTTATATTATTTCAGGGGTAAACCCTGAATTAATCAGTCTTGGATGTGGTGTTTCTGTCTTTTAGAAATACTAAGAAATACATGAAGCTTAACTTTCTTTTTATAGGTTGAGAAGGAAAAAAGCAAACGAAGAATTTCAAAAGTGCAGGCGGTGGCAAAACAGGAATGTCTTGGTAAATTAAATATACCATCAGACAACATCACTAATCGGCAAATGAAACAAAAGATTACTGTAAGGAAGAATGACTGTTTGAA
Source organism: Falco rusticolus (assembly GCF_015220075.1). NCBI lineage: Eukaryota > Metazoa > Chordata > Aves > Falconiformes > Falconidae > Falco > Falco rusticolus. The sequence continues at coordinate 102,828 of NW_023618231.1, read as the reverse complement.
AATGGAGAATGAAAACACTCTAGAAGAAAAAGACAAAAAGAGTTTTTCATCTGAGGAGAGCTCAAAATTGATTAAAATGCCAATGAAATGGTAAGCTAAGGAAATAATCTCTAATTCTTATTTGTAGTACTACGTAAGTGTCTTAGGTTTTCTAATATTGTAGTAGTTGAAGTAGTTTCCTCAGTGGTGAAAGCCATAGTGAGTAGTCCACTGCTTCTCAAAAAGTGAAGAAAATGTCTTTTTAGAAAACACGACGCTCACGATATTCAAATTTATTGCCTGCTCTACAAAAAAGAAAAGGGGAAAAAAAATAAACCCCCCACCCAAATTGCTGTGTTTTCCTTGTCAATACTGAGGCAAAATGCATCTTCAAAACCAGAACTGAAGACTGGAAAAAGCAGTTATTTTTGTAGGAAATGGCCACCTAGAAAAGAAAAGTAGGAACTTGGGGTTTGCTGCTACTCCCTTTTCTAGGTGATTTTAGTGATCTCCGTGCAGTTGGTGTTTTCCTTTTCATTAAGTTAATATGCCCTTTGTCGGGAGAGGGGAAAAGATGATATTACCAAACCAATCTCAAAAGCCTAAAGAAGGCACACGTATTTTTATGTAAACCTAAAGCAGGAGTTTCTTCCTATCTGTCCTTCAAAGGAATCTCTGCTCTAGATGCTTTCTGTAACATGGATATTACGGGTATTCCAGCTTAACCTGGATCTAGCTCAGATTCCACGTGTCCCCCCCACTCCTAGGGGCAGGTGTTTTAAGTACTTGGGTATCTTCCACGATCCTTGCAGTCAAGTCTGTGTTTTTATAGTAGATATTTTTTGTCTCAGTCGTTTCTGGACATCATCTTACGTCTGTTTCACAGAGATATTTTTTGTAAGCCTACTCACTTGGTGATTTTTTTTTTTCCCCCCTTTCTGTTTAATGCAGTAAAATGGCCCTGAATGCCAAAGTTGCAAAGAAAAGTAGAAGGCAGCCTTCAAAGCAGAAGGCTCATCAGCAGATGAGCTCTTCCAGTGGCAATCATGGTCAAGTACGGGATGATGGCACTTCCAGTGAAACATCTGAGGATGAAGGAAGGTATGCATATAAGGAATGCTGAAAACAAAAACTTACTTAATGATGTAAGTTGACCTAAGAGCTAGAGGCAAGTTTGGGTTTTTGTTGTGTGTTGAGGTTTTTTGTAAACCTGATGCATATGAAGATTCTTGTTCTTTCTTGTGACCACACTACCTGGTGCACTTTGTGTTGACAAACACTTTGCTTTTGTTTAGAGTGCTTTGAGCATGCTGGCCAAGTTAATGATAAGGTCACTGTGCACAAATTCTGATTAATTACATGAGTGTGTGCACAGGCATAGAAGTATTTTATGTGTTTAAAAAGGGTGAGGCGAGACTTACAGAAAAGCAACATCACTCTTTCACTGCAGGTGTCTCGGGATTTTTTGCCCTGCTCCCCGCTCCACCTTTTCTCTTGCAGCTGTGTACCCTCCTGACTTCTTGCCCACCCTGAACTTACTTGTGTGGGTTGTGGCAAAGTGAGAAAGAGAAGTTGTTGACACTGTTCAGCACTAGCTAAAAATCTGGTGTGTTATCAACGCCGTTTTGGTCAGAAATCTAACACACAGCGCTGTGTGGGCTGCTGTGAAGAAAATAAGCTGCATCCCAGCCAGACCCAGGACACCAGAGAATCCAAAATTACAGTTCTTTGACCTGTAGGAGAAGGATTCTCGGTACTGAAGAGAGCTAAACCCCTGGTGTTAAACAGGGAATGCACGTAACCGTATAGCTCCATGTCTGTAGCTGTAAGATTTCTGTCACTTTGTGTGAAGCTGAGAGAACAGTTATTTCAACTATTTGCTTAATATCTTGCGGAAAAAATAGCCTTCCAATAGACATAATAGTACACAATAATTGTTTCAGTCTTGATCTATATCTAGCGAAGTTACTATACTAGATTTTCATTTAATTCACTTCTGAAATGAAGTTTTCAAACGAACTTCAGGTATTATTCATACTGCAATGTAAGCATTCCAGTACTGAAATATATTTCTGTTTTCTAGACCTGCAGCAACAACTGGGAGTGAAAAGAGCAAGGTACTGTAAACTAAGTTCTTGATAAACAGTTTCTGTCAACTTTTAATCACGTAGATGGGAGCAGTGTTTATGTAGTGATCAACCAGATGTACGGATTGCTGCTGGTATGCAGCTTTATTGTATTTGAGACAAATCTGTGGGCTGTGAAGGAGAGAATGAATCATTCCTGCATTTGTAATGGTCTGTAATCCTAGACAGTGGAATTACAGAAAGTACTGTATTTTTTGTAGGTCAGCATACCAACGGAAGTAACTGATGACCCTGGTTTAACTCACTCATCTGACCCAACTTCAGAGGATGTGGAATTACGAACTTCAACCTACAAGGAGGCTATGCTGCTGTTAGAACAGCTTCGTGTGGATCATACGGGTATGTTTTCAAGTCACCGTCTTCAGCTGTTACAAGTTCCCCTTAAAACATGGTTTCTTTGTATGCATTCCTAAGTATTTTAGTTTCGTATTTTGATATAATATCTCTTTATGATTAGAGATCCCCCTCAAAAGCTGTGAGACTGTCACCTGACCTGAGACGTTGCCTGCATTACCAGCCGATGTGCCCTTATGTTATCATTGGTTCTCTGTCTAGTCAGAGCTGGAGAAGCAGCTTCTTGCAAAGTACAGTTCAGCTCCTTCTAATGGGGTCATCAAAAGTCAGCAAGAGCTTTTTCTTCTTTATATCCCCTTGATGTGGTTTAAGCCCAGCCACACCAAAACACCTAAGCACCACACAGCCACTCACTTGTTCCACCCCAGTGGGGTGGGGGAGAGCATCGGAAAGGGAAAAGTGAGAAAACTCATGGGTCGGCATGAGGACAGTTTAATAGCAAAAGCAAAAGCCACGCACGCAAGCAAAGCAAAGCAAGGAATTCATCCAGCACGTCCCATGGGCAGGCGGGTGTTCAGCCATCTCCAGGACAGCAGGGCTCCGTCACGCATAACAAATACTTGGGAAGACAAAGTGCCGTCACTCTGGATGTCCCTCCCTTCCTTCGTCCTCCCCCAGCTTTATATGCTGAGCATGATGCCGCGTGGCATGGCACATCCCTTGGGTCAGCTGTCCCAGCTGTGTCCCGGCCCGGCTCCTTGCGTACCCCCAGCCTGCTGGCTGGTGGGGTGGGGTGAGGAGCAGAAAAGGCCTTGGCTCTGTGTGAGCGCTGCTGGGCCATAAGGAACACATCCCCGTGCTACCAACCCTGTTTGCGGCCCAACTGCAAAACATGGCCCCGTACCAGCGACTGCGAAGAAAATTAACACTATCCCAGCCACAACCAGCACACCCCTCAACAGCTAATGACAAAGAGTACAGCAAAATAATGGCTTTGCTTAAAAATAATAAATAAATAAATGTATAACAGGAATCAAGATGCTTGCATATATGCACAAGGCATTATATAAACATAAGCATCACTTACTAGGGCTCTTAAACTATGCTAAAATTTCATTAGGCAAGTGTTAACCTTGGCTGAAGGCCAAACTCCCCCCCAGTGCTGCCACTGCCCCTCCTTGACAAAACGGGGCGAAAAAGCTTGTGGGTCAGTGTGAAGGCAGGGCTGTCACTTCCCAGTGACTGTCACTGGCAAAACAGACTCCACCGATTAAAATACATTTGGATAGTGAGAAACAAAGACCCCAAACCTGAGAAGGACACGTCGGCACCCCCCCTGCTCAAGCTCTGCTGCGCTCCTTCCCTGCCACCTCCCCAGGCAGCGCGGGGAGGCTGCGGTCTGCAGTCGGGACGTAGCAGTTTCTCTGCTGCTCCGTCCTCGTCCCTTTTCCCTGCTCCAGTGTGAGTCCTCCCCCAGGCTGCAGTCCTTCGGGGAAAATCTCCTCCAGCCTGGGCCCTCCATGGGTCGCAGGTCCTTCGGGAAGGATCCGCCTGCTCTGGCACGGGGTCCTCCGCAGCACTGCGCTGTGGGTATCTGCTCCAGCATGGTTCTCTCCGGGGCTGCAGGGGAATCTCTGCTCTGGCACCTGGAGCAGCACCTCTCCCTCCTCCTTCGCTGACCTGGGTGTTCGTTTGCGGGGCTGGTTTTCACATGCTTTTCCCCTTCTCTGCCCGTTTCGCCCTTTCCTGCATTTGTTTTTCCTGAGGTGCTGCCAGCACGGCTGAGAGGCTCAGCTGTGCCCTGCGGTGGGTCCATCGAAACCGTCCAGTGTCCAGCACGGGGCGACCCCTGGCTGCTTCTCAGAGGGACCTTCCCACTACCGAGACCTGCCACCTGCACCTAATGCAGCAAAGCGTTGAACAGCTTATACATTGGGCAGTATTTGTGCAGCTTTGTGTCTTTTCTATCTCAAAGCAGGTTCTGCTATTTTGTTGAAACTGCAAAACATACTTCTTGAATATGAACAGAGAATAGAACGTGGGACAAATCGGTATACAGCTCTCTCACGCGAAGTAAGGGAATTGGAAGATGAAAAGAGGGAGTCACGGTTCAGAGCGGAGAAGACTCAAGATTTGAAATCCATATTGGCTCACCAAGAAGCAGAATGGAAAAGTGACATCCAAAGCCTTAAGTATGTAAACTTGTGGTCTGATAATGTATTATCTTGTCAGTGGTTTTATTCCAAAAGGCTCTGATGGTGCAGGCAACAGGGTGAGAAGTTTCCAGTCTTTTGGGTTTGGGTTTTTTGAATCCCGTGGGCCAGTTATGCTATGAAGTACATAATGTGAGAGGGGAAAAATGGCCGGATATCAGCTCCATGTACAATGTTCTGGATGATGTTTTAACTTTGTTTTCTAGCAAGAGAAGAGGACAAGAGAGTGTGTATGGGGAAATCGGATTTATAAGAGAGATTTGAGAGATGGTTGGGTTTTGGGTTTTTTTTTCATTTTGTCCTCGCGGCTTCAGTTGGCCTATAATACTAGGATTTCTGGTAACTCCACCCAGTGCAAGTCAAACCAGAGCTTAGAGCATTTGTTTGCTTACCTGTTTGTTTGTTGGAAAGGTCAAGTTTGGGATCGCCCCTTTCCCCACACTCCTGAGCTAGACCCGGAGGTGTGAGGTTTCTCATCGCTGTTGACATCACGTCAGACAGGGGTGGCCAGCAGGCACCGTAGGCAGTTGAGCAAGGACAACTGCAGAGCCCTGGCCTGGGAGGGGAGATCTCCTCGTGGTGATCCCCGGTGGGATGGCGTGGCTGGGGAGCTGGCCCAGCAGGGCCAGGCGGCCCAGGCAGAGAGCGAGCTCAGCAGGAGCCACCGTGAGCTGGCAGCTGGGGCGGCCCGCAGCGGCCTGGGCTGTCTGGGGGGCAGCAGTGCCAGGGCACTGGGGGCAGTGAGTGCCCACCCCTCCTCAGGGCTTGCTGAGCTGTGTCTCGAGCCCGGGGTCCGGTTTTTGGCCGCCCAGCCCAGGAGATCTTGCCCAGCCCGTGTGAGGTCGGCAGGGAGATGCCGGGCTGGCGCGGGGGCAGGAGCACCAGCCCTGTGAGGGGAGGCTGCGGGAGCTGGGCCTGGGGGAGTTGGGCCTCCCAGCGCGGGGGAGGGGAGTACGAGGAAGACGAGGCCTGTCCCAGCTTGGCCTGGGTTTGACTTCAGCAGGTGTTCAAAATCCTCAAGCATCTGTCAAGTATAAAGAAGTAGTATTTTCATTCTAAGTGAATTCTCCAAGCAGCGTTAAATTTATACTTTCAAAAGTTACACTTTTTGTGAAATTACGCTAGAAATTATATGTAAAGCTTTTTCCTTGCAATATACGCCATTCAAATACAAATGTTTCTGTCAGTCTTTCAAGTAATTTTAGTGGTGGTTGATTCTTGTTTTGCAGAATTTCTAAAGCAGGCTTTCAATTGGCAGTTCTTTCCTTACGTTGGTACTTGGTTTTTATTTTTTTCTTCATCATTGCAAGTATATCGGAAAAAATAGTCAAAATAAGGATCAAACACAAAGCTGCTTTCTTGTTTGGGTACCGTGGGCACACCATGGACCGTTTTTTACCATGTCAGTGCTCATTGCTGATTGTTTCAGTTGGTAAAGAAGCTGACCTTCCATAAGGCTTTCCTTATAAATCAGCTTCAAAATGAAATTGCTGTAGTTTCTCCCAGAGGTAGATCCACTGAGGTTTAAAACTGGTTTTAATCGTATCCAGCTTAAACCCCATGCATTTCTGAATCTGGTTTTGAACACTGACATCCTTCTGGAGTAAATAGAAGCTGCTTGTTCTGTCTGTGGGCAGCCTTACAGAAGGCTTGCTGAAAAATTGTTGGGTCTGCCATAGATAAGTGGCGTGCTGATTCACCAGTATTGCTTCTAGTCACTGAATCCGTAATATGTAGCCTCAGTATACCAAGAAAATGTATATTAACCATAGTAAAAGTTTATGATGCTTTGATCCGATGAGACAACAAACTCCTTTTTCAACACAATGGCTTTAATATGAAGAGGATTTATTTTTTGATTATAGAAGTGTACACACTAGTGTGCATTTCCCTGTGTAACCTTACAGAAAACTGGTACATCAATCAATGGTTTATTTCCGTATCTTGTACAACTGATATCATGGACAATGGAATGAAGTTAGAATTCTTTAAAAAGTTGAAAAGTACAGTAAAAATACGGAATCTGGAAACATTTAAGTTTTTTTATGGTTTGAGTTGTCTCTGCAAGTTCATCATGTGGAACATCTACTTTTATATCAGTGCTTTTGTTTCTCAAATACTCTGTTAAATCCCAGGTGTTCTTTGAAACAAGAAGAAGCAAAGAGACTCAGAGTAGAAGTGCTCTGTGAGAAAGTGAGAGAAAAACTCCAAAGGAAAGAAGATCAATATTGTAAAGAAAGGGAGGGGAAACAGAAACTTGAGTTACACTCAAGGAATTTAGAAATGGAGATAAGAACACTGAGAAAGCTCTTGAAACGGGTATATTAAATAATGAATTAAACACTTTCTTTTCTGCTTCTTTTCACTTGTATTCCAGTATGCCTAGAGAAGGAGGGGCTTTGTTCATGGAAGAGGCATTGGATAACTATTGCCAAATTTTGAGGGCAGTAGAGAACAGTTGGTTCACAATTGGTCTGTTCTTTTTTTTTTTTTTTTTTTTTTTTGGCTTTGCAGTTTATTAATCCTTTTTTTTCTTTTTCAGAATTTAGGTTTCATTTGTATTTCGGGCAAAGCCTGACTTTTTTCTAAATTACTACAAAACATCCTGTATTTCTTCTTCTTATATTTTCAGAAGAAAATTAAAATTTATTCTTTATAGGTGGATTATCATAGCTGTGGGGAATCAAAAATCTTTTCAAGTATTCTGGGGAGAGTGGGAAGGTGTATTGCTAGCTCTGATTTTTCTCGAGATGCAAGCAGTTGTATTACTGTAGGTTGAAGAGGAACGTGATGAAACACAGACACAGCGCTCTCAGGAAAAGAGTGCCAGAGCCCTTCAAGAAGGAATTTTGAACAACCACCTTGGGAGACAAATGGAACTAGAAGAAGAGACAAGAAGATCTATAGGAAAAAATTCAGAGGTAAGCAGATATTTTTTTTTCTAATAAGTCAGATTTCACCATGTTTGTTTTAAAGTCATCATAAATCTTATATAACTTTCCGTGTTTCTTGACGGATTATTTACAACTTACCAGTGGAACTTAACTGTGTAAATACCTTTCCTGTTTTCTCTTATGTCTTTAAAAGTTCTGGAAAGCAGCATCACTCCTGTATGGACCTGAATGACTTGTGCAAGTCGGAAACTAATAGAACACACTATTTACCCCGTTTCGTAACCTATCTGTTATTTGTCATTTCACAGACATTTTATTATCACTTTTTAGGGTTTCTAGCAACGAGACACCTAGCTACCTATGTCAAGGTTGACCAGGAAGAAAGTTGTTTGACAGTGTTTGTGTTTCCATTGCTTTTTTTTTTTAATTAGTTATTCCCTTATTGAACTTACTTACTTCAAGTATGCCTTTCTTTTCCACCTCCACATACTGAAATTTTATGATCGAATATCAACAATGAATTCAACTCTCTGTAGGAGTTAGAGTAACTGGAGGAGAAAAAGCAACCATCAACACTGTATTAAAAAAGATCTTGAAAAGAGTTTACTGAATTTCCTAAGAATGTGCAGTGCTTGGAAGCCTCGTTTGTTCCTGGCTGTGCTGCCCAATAAATGTAGGGTGAATGTGTTCAAGTGGAAAAAAGTTACACATACAATAAAGAGGAAATATCCAGGACTATTGCATTCTGGGGGTGATTGAGTTTTATAGCTAACTTCCAGTAACACAAAAGGATAAGTGTTCAGAAGACATTTGAGAAGGAAAATACCCTTTCTAGCCTTGTTTTTATCAGATCTGTAGCACAAGTAATTCAACCTTAAAGGCAATATTATAAAGGCATGCACATACAAGAAAGCACTGTCATTTTAAAAGCTTTACACTTGAGATGTTTTAAATAATTTTATTATTTGGTTGTAGGTTTAAGGGGGTATTGTGTGTTTGGGATGTTCACTTAGGTTTTAAGGAGATGTTACACTTCCGTTGTGTACGTACATTGTACATGCGCGTGGGTTCACAGAGTAGCTTATTGCCTGAAACTTCATCTTTGAAGTCACGCTTCAGTATTAGAAATGTTAAAATGCAGTTTATTGCTGAAGTTTTTTTTGTAGATTCGTTTCCCAATTGGCTCTTTATTCATGTTCCCTGTCATTCAGGAATCCAACACTGAGAGAGAAAAGGATCTGTTGTACAAGAATCAGTTACTACAAGATGAGATTGCTGTGCTAAGGCTAGAAATCAATCAAGTAAGACTTAAGCACCAGGAGGAAGAAGGAAAATCTTTAGAGGAAAATGAGACCTTGAAAGAAAAAAATGAAGCTCTCAAAAAGGAACTTAAACTGAACAAGGAAGCATTAACACAAACGGTTCTTCAGTACAATGCGCAGCTGGACTTCCTAAAGACAGAATCTGCAGTGCTGACTTCCAAACTTGAGCAGACAAACGAAAGTAAAGACAGACTAGAGGCAGAAATCAAATCATTTCATTCCCGCCTGAATGCTGCTGTTCAAGAACTTGAACGTCATCGGTCATCAGAAAAGGATGCTGAACAAAGATTTCACAGAGAACGTGATGAATGGCATCGCTTGCAAGGCAAGCTCCATCATGACCTCTCCGACACGCAAGAAACCAACAAGAGCTTGTCTCAGCAGCTGTGTAAAGCTGAAAGCAAAGCTAATAGGCTAGAAAATGAGCTTCACCAGTTGGAGCAAACCCTCAGAGAAAAAACTTTGCTTGTAGAAATGACACAAAAAGAGTTAAGTCAAGCCCAGCGTCAGGCAAAGGAATGTGATCGTGCTCAACAACTTGAGAAAGATCCAGTAAGCGAACTTGTAATAAAACAGGAGTCCTTGCAGGAGCGATTGGCCCAGCTCCAGAGTGAAAACCTTTTCCTGCGTCAGCAGCTGGAAGATGCGCAGAGCAAGAGGATCATGAAAGCAGAAGTAGTGAATGATGTGCAGGACCGGTTTAATGATACTCTGAACAAACTCAGAGCTGATACGGAAAAGCAAGTTTATCTAATAGAAGAGCGAAACAAGGATTTAAATGCAAAGTGTACTGATTTAAGGGAACAAGTCTTCAAATATGAGACTGACAAAGTAGAAAGAGAGGTAAAGTATATGCTTAGAAAGAACAATTTAAAGTTTGTCCGTTCTTGAAATTATTTTGTTTCTACAATGTACCTGGTATGTATATGCATGGGACCAAAGAATACTGATTTGTTCTGGTTTGTTATGTTTCTCTCGGAATTGCGGAAAGTTTTGGCAAACGGGATATTAGTCCTCAGATCTAAGCAGAGAACAGAAAAAAGGTATCCAAGTCTAAGCTTTGATCAAGAAAGGTGATTCTTCTTACTTAGTCCATTTTATGCCCTATAGAATAGTCTTATGTATTTGATGGTTTTGATGTAAGTCTTTCACTGATGACATGAATGAGAGTGGTATAAAAGGAGGAACCGTCCAATACACAAGGGCTGAGAAATGACGATGCAGACAAGTGAAGTGGTTGGGGATGGATTTATATGAAACTTCTACAGAGGGGAAAAAATAGTTTCTCTGGAAGTTGCTATCTAGATTGAAGAGTATTAGTAATGTCCAGATGTTAATTTCTTTATGTGTTTTGAGGGTTCGAAGGGGCCTGCCAGTTCCTCAAAGTTCATGTCAGACGGTGACCTTAAGCTTTCTCTTCTCTTCTGTGATGTGTAGCCACACTCCAGCAGTACTGTCAATCATTGTAATCTGTGACTTGCTTTGTATTCTTACTGCCAAAATAACAGGCTCCTTTTGAAGATCATGTGAGAGAGTGTGTGTGTATATGTATATAGCTATATATGAGCTATCCAGAGGTTTGTAAACCTAATCTATGAGTATAAAGGCAGTTGTTGTTCTAAAACAAGTTGATTAAGAAGACTACAAGAGGATGTGATTCAACATACCCTTAAAGTGTATCTCAAAAGAGCTTTCAGATATATGTATTCATTTAGTTATATTTGTATAATGAAGGAACAGAACAAAGAACAATCTAATACAAAGTCCTGCCTTCAGTCATCAGAGTACTATTTGCAGTCAAACTATGGCTCTTAGATCACAACAGATTTCTTTGGGTTTTGTTAGAAAAAAATACCTGATTGCAGTGTGTGTTTGTGTATTGTTCAAGGAAGAGCAATACTTGAGCCTTTTTTCTGTGTTAGGAAGCAGAAATCCTCACGAACAGCTGCTGATAGTCAGAGGTGCTCAGCCGAGAAAAGGATGATGAGAGGTCATCATCCGTGCAGATGCCTGCTGGTGGCAGGCAAATTTTGATACCTTTGGGTTCAATCTAAAGACAGGTCTAATTGTATAATCGAATAAATTAAAGGCATATTTCGTGTTCTTAGGACTTTCTTCATGCTCGTTTAACTGTGTCGTTAGGGCATGGTCAGACAACTGCAGCAGGAGCTTGCTGATGCACTTAAAAAGCAATCTATGTCAGAAGCTTCACTTGAAGTTACTACACGCTACCGCAGTGACCTGGAGGAAGACAAGCTCCGCTTGCAAAAGGAGTTGGAAAAGGTTAAAACTGAGGTACATAATGTCTGTAACTAGATGAATAAATCTGAGTGTATCTGTTGAAAGTAGGAGTGAATGTTGTCCTAAAACCCTAGAAAAAAATTCAACAGAACAGATTTAATGACGTGTGAATTAATTTCACTGTTTTACAAATGTGTCCAACTCTTTGGCACGAGGATGCTGTGCCCTTACTTGGGCAAAGGTTTGTATTTGCTAAGATGCTTTGCAAAAGAAAATGATGTGTCTCTAGTTTATTGCATTTGGTTTGGCCAAGCATGTTGTCTGATTTTGGAAAAAAATACAAATACTGTACTGCTGCATTGGTGCTTTTTTATGGGGTCACTGCTCCTTCCCTGCCCCACCACCACAGAACCTGTGAATTCAAATGCTTTTGTAACTTACTGTGCATATATATGCATTTCCCTCCACCTCCCTCTTCTTTGGCCCTGCTCTCATTTGCCACGTTTAAGCAGCTTTCTTGCAAGTGAATTGTAAGCTAATTTTGGGCACGGGGGGGCGCCACGTTTTTAAATTTTCTTATGAAAACTGAAGTATAGAGGCCTTGGAGTTCTGAAAACAGATAATCTTAAATCTCCTTATGAGGCAGTTGTGAAGTCACTTCAGGAGAAGAATGAACTTTTTAATCCACACTTTCAATGGAGGAGCAAACACGTGGATACAAAGAGTGTCCCAAGTCACTGACAGGGTACGAGGGGCAGTGTCGGTGCTCGGAACCGTGCTGCAGGAAATCAGTGGAGGGATGGGAGAGGCCAGTGTAAAAGATGGTGAAGTAACACAGCTTGTGTTTATTTGCTTGGAGAAGTGAAGGTCTGAATGTACTTGAAAGGATTACAGCTCTTTGGGTAGAGGGTATGTGCAGATATATGCAGGACTTGAATTCTTCAGCAGCAGTCGATTCCTTTGACTCCTCTCTACAAAAGCTCATCTGACTACTGTGGATTCTTACTGTGAGTTTACAGTTGCGGGAGTTGGAAGAACAGCATCTTCAGTCTGAGCATTGTGTTCATGACTTGAAAGCTGCCTTGGATAATAAGGAAAGAGAAGTAACAGCTTCTTCCCAGAAACTGCAGGAGCTCCTGAAGGCATCTTCTGGGACTAACACTACTATAAAACAACTGCAAGAAGACGTGCAACGGTAAGAGAATAACACAGTGAAACAAGGTGTCTGCCGCTTTCCGGGATTGTGTGGAGGGAACAGGATAGTGTTGTTGCATCACAGCAAGTTAATACACGATTTTGAAGGATGCTTTTGTTTTAGATGATGTTATTTCACACTGTTCTTTCAGAATTGGTGCTAGGGTGGATTTCCCTAATAAGACCTGTATTTCTTTTTAAGCCTTGAAATTGAAAATGCCAGATTGGAAGCCACAGTCCAGCAACAGAGCGATAGGATTGAAGCACTTCAGAGAGATCTGCAAGCTTTTGCCTCGGTAAGCTGGTCATAAACTTCCCTCTTTGTGAGCTCCTGAGCCCAGTTGCTTATTTCTGTGGGAAAGCGATAAGATGAGGTTTTCCTGGAGAGCCTAGGGGAGCTCAGTCCCTGTGTTCTACTGATTATAGGCTGCTTGAACCGTTCCCTAGCTTTCTGGGTTTGAGTTTTCCCATGCTACTATAGCAAGTCCTCTTTAACGCTCTGAAAGGTAAGGAGTTGCCACTAATATGCTGGTGTAACTACTGTCTGCTTTAGACCCGTCTTGACATTAGATGCTGCTTCAGGCACTTGTTGCAAAGTGTAGCATTAAAAGTATTTATCAAGTTAAATCTTGGAAATACCACAGGGGATATTGATGCTGGAGGCCTGACGGGCATCATCAGATGGGAACAAAAATTGTACTCCTCAGAGTTTTTGCTGCTCAGCATTGCATTTCCCTTGCCTACTTGATGTGTGTCTGTTTCTGTGAAACAGTGAAGAGGTGTGCCAGTGGTGTCATTTGCGTAAGTCAGTGCAAGCCTTGGAATTTCCCACTCTCTCTACACAGTGGTTAATTTTAGCTCAGAGAAGGTGCTTTCACCTGTGGCCTGTATGAAGCAAATTCATTTTGTATTGTAACCGGTGACCTAGGGTTCCTGTTACAACTGTAGTTGTTAATTAGTGCTGAAGAGATTTTGAAAACGACTACATGTGAAAGTTGAATTTTGTGATACACTGATACTGACAAGAGAAGAGGAAAGGCAGTCACGGCGCTGGTCCTTCCCCTGTGGTTATTGGGGTACGGTTTTCAAATGTACTGTGGGTGGAGAAAGCTACTCCTGCCTGTTTTCATTGACGATCCTTTGCGTACCACATGGCGTTCTCTCTCCCCGAAGCAAAGAGCAGAGGTGATGATTGCTGACAGTTTTACAGTGGTATCAAACTAAAGCCATTCTGATTGGTGCTGGGTGTAAAGACTCTAAGAATGAAGAGGTGTATGTAATATTGGGGTTTTTTTGGTCATGAGGTGTAAACTTCAGTCTGGAAAGTCATAGTGTGTCTTCTTGCTTCTCTTCTTGCTTCTGTAGGTCCATAACCACCTGGAAGACTTGATAACTAGCTTACGGACAACGCAGGCAGCTGCAGAGGGCCACCACCATCAAGAGGTACGTGAGTGGCTTCTATGAGTGTTTCAGTTTTTGAAATTGTGCAGGTAATTGAAAAGATCAGGTGGGCTGTGTAGGCACAGTGCACCTCACAATACCCTTCTGGTTTTAGGGCAAGGCACCCTCGAGGGAAAAGACTGTAAATTTCCTCATTCCCTTCCTGCTGTCTTTTGTATCTGTGTCGTGGTGTGCAAGACAGTTGTGTTTGTCAGCATAATTCATCTGATGAATTCTCTCCCCCATCCTACCAGGGGGAGCGAGCAAATGGCTGTGTGGTGCTGAGCTGCTCACTGGAGTTAAACCAAATGGCAGATAATGGATAGGATGGATGTTGTGGGCGGGGGGAGACCTATGGCTGAACGTTGAGAGAGAAGACCGGCATTGGGAGATCCGTGTTAACTTTGCAGCTTTGTCAGAGCTTACCTTTGAGACAGTGTTTGCTTCTGTTGTAAGACCCAGCGTTTCACCTACTCTGTAAGGACACTTGAGAAAGTTGTACACCCTAAGGATTTTTTTAATCTAAGCCTTTGTGCTAAGGTCTTCATGACTTTCTGTAGATTAGTAGACATCTTTTTTTTTTTTTTTTTCTTTCCTTAGAGTGCCACTAAAAGCATGTAGTCAGCTTGCATTCTTTATATTTGAACTGAATCAGCAAGTTCTGTTTCACTCAAATGCATCTGTTGGATAAATCTTTGTCCCTTTGGGTAGAAGCATTAATAGCATTGTTGATTTGAAAATGTTTTCTTGCTTTCAGGAGATGTACAGCTGTTACAGAAGCTGTGAGGGTAGGGTATTTTCTGTGGTGAGCACTAGAGGAATTATTACATTATAAAGTATGTATCATTATGAAATCCAGAGGACCTTTTCAGGAAAGCTATAGGGTGATTTTGTGTGTGTGTGTGTGCGCGCATGTCATCTTATCCTCTAAAGTTGTAACCTCATCTTGTCACTTCTAGAGTATTCCTTCTTCCCACCAGCTCCAGCTGCTGTTCTTGGTTATGTTTCCTACATAACATGTTTTACACTCCTCATCAACCTTAACTGTAGGTCTTGGATGGGGAGAGGAGAGCTTAGGCCTGTTTCTGTGTAAGTTACTGCATTCTCCTGCACTCTGGTCTTTCCTGGCCACCTTACTTTTTCTTTTGGCACTGTTGCTTTCACAGACACAGAAGCAGAACATGCTGGCTCTGACGTCGAAGGACTTGCACAGCATGTGGGAGGAGCACTTGAAGTCAAGATTCCACCTTGAAGAGCGCGTTGCTCAGCTTGACAAGGAAAAGGCTGAACTGTTGCAACAGGTGAGCCCAGAAAATTCTCCAGTCACTGAGCCAATACCCAGGAGAACCACATGCACCTTCTGGTCAGGTTCTTACATATCATTGTTTTCTGTTATCCCTGCCATTCAGGCTGCGAGTACCTTATCGTTTGGGGGTCATGGAGGAAGCAAATAAAAGCTAGATGGGTATCCTTGTGTAAGTTCTGGAGTGGCTCTGTTGGGAAGAGTTCCCAGTGTGGTTTGCTATCAGTTGAGCACATCGAGCAAGGCCACAGTTCCCAGTTCTTCCTTGGATTTTGTGTGGTCATCTTCTGACCCCTTGGTTTCTGGGCAGGTTTAAAATGCTTGATGTTTCCAGTGCGTGTGTGGAGGAGCTGCTGTATGTTTTCAGCGTAGCGGGAGCTTAAAAGCCTTGCAGAAAAACATACTGAAGGAATGCTGGGTAAATGAACGAGTGCTTGGGAAACAAGCAGCGCCTGCCAGTTGCCAAGGGACAGCCTTCCCCTTTTCTCCTTTTCTGTAGAGGGAAAATGGAAGTACAAAGTCAAAACAGCTGCCAGCTCTCCTCTGGTGTGGCTGAGAAAACACCAAGAGGAGGAAAACCAGCATGTGGCTAAGTAAATGGCCACACAGAAGAGGTGGAGGTAATGGCCGAGGGGAATAAAATGTTGAAGAACTCCAAAAGATCAGATTCCTCCACAAGCCCCTGCCTGCTGGTTGCTGGAAGATCCCATGAAAGCTTTGGATGGATCCATGTTCTCCCATGAAGTGCATACCTACGTAATCCCTACTATGAGCAGAGGCACTGCCAAAAGTGTTCTCCAGCATCTTTTCCACCTGTTATGTCTAGAAGAGGATGGCCTTTGCTTCAGCGAGGGCATCTGTTTCTGTAGTTACGTATTGGTCTGTTTGATGTGAAACCTGAAGGGATGGAATATCCTCAGGAATTCCGTCCCATGGCATTCTGTGGAACGTGGCTAACGGATAGAGACGTCCGGCAGCTTCTCTGTGGAGAACGCTAGATGCACAGACTGTACGTAGGTATTTTTCCTGTGCTCTGTGTGTGTGATACATCTTTCAAAAGAGAAAAGAAAGATGTGAGAGTGAAAGAAAGGAAGTGAAGAAGCTGGTAGAGTTGAAACGCCCAGCTGAACTACGTCTGGACCAAGAAATGAAAAGAAACCTCGATCTGCAGAAAGACTGTAAGAGGGACGGCTTTTTAGCATGGTGAAGAGGTATCCCTGCGTAGAAGTCATGTTTTATTAAACTTTAGTGTAAAAATAGGTGTACCTAACTGTGAGCAGATGCCGGCCTCGTGTTAGTTCTTGCAAGGTACTTCTGTACACCAGCCCCTAGTTTTCACTAGCTGCCAAAACAACTGCAGGTGCAGGTTGCCCTGCAGTTCTCCTGGGAAAAAGGGAGTCTTTCATTCCTCTTTTCAGGTGAAATCTGGACTCTCCAAGTGTATGTGGCACAGGAATACTGGTTTTTCCTGGTAATTCCTGGTGTGTCAAGCACGTTAAAGATGAAGCAAGCTGTGTCTGTGCTGTTTACATGAGAGTATGTGAAAAAGTCCAGTTTTGTTCCTTTGCTTCATTGTTTTCATGACTAGTTTGCTGTGCAGGTTGAAGAGGCTGCTGAGCAGAGCTACGAAGGAACTAAGGGTGTATGAGGAGAGAGGGGGACTGTCCCAGCTTAATTTGCAGGGAGAAATGAAGAACAGGTATTCTGAAATGGTCAATGAAATTGGCAGATTAAGAACAAAGGTGAGCTTTGCTTTGTTTGGGTTATTGTGGTGTTTTTTCTTGTGAAACCTTTGTTCTTTCTTTATACTTCTTTTCATATTGTTGACTTTTTTTCTTGGCTGTATTTCTGAAATTATTTGACTGTTTTTTGATGTTCCTTCTATGGTCACAGTAGTAGACGACTGTAATACTGATGTAGTTCTTAGGGGTAAAGATGGAAGTGTTACGTACACAGCAGTATCTGCGAGGGCACATCAAGGGTAGGCTGTCCTGCAGAGGAAGGGCAAAGCAAGAGCCACAGCAAGGCTGGCAGGGTCTGTGACCACACAGGCCGGGGATCAGCCCCACAGGCCCTCACCAAGAAGAGCAGAAGAGTTCTGGGGACAGTAAGCAGAGTGCTCCAAGAGTGCAGATCACCAGGCCGGTCCATAGGGATGGGCAGGTCTGCAGTTCTACTGGGCCGTCACGTCCATGGGTGAGGGTCAGGGCTGAGAGCAGTGAAGGCCCAGCGCAGGCCTGGCTGCAGCTTGAGGCCGTGGCAGCATCGTCGGGCTCCGACGGATGCATTCCCTCTCGGAAGAGAGGGGAGTAACGCCACCATCACTCGGAACAGCTCTGTGCAGTTGGCCTTGCCCAAGGTCACCCCCTGAAGCCTGTCTCGGGCACGAGTTGAGCAGGAGGCAGGTGGGGGTTTGCTTTTCGGAATGGTGTCTTTGCTTCCCAGGGCACAATGCAGTGTGAGGTGGTGCGGAAGAAACCCTGTAACTTGTTGCTTACTAGTAGCTGACTCAGTCCGTCTTTCCTGGTCTTAGAGACCCACAAATGGTTTTGAGGTTGCTCTGCGGCGAATGAAGAGACGGGACGCAGCTTGATGCAAGCAAATGTCAATTTATTGTACAGAAGCACACGTTTTTATACACTTTCAGAAGCTGCGCGTTTTAAACTAATTGGTTCTTGAAGCTAAGCCTTGCATACTAGGCAATCCCTGATTGGTGGTTAACTGCCATCAATTAACAGCAAGGTGTTACCTTTCCTTGGCGCCATCCGTCTCCCACTCCCCTGTGCTCTGCAAACATGCCTCATCATGTTAATTGTTGTCTAGACAAGCTCGAGCACATTCCCCTCAGCTAACCGATTGCCGCGCGTGGTCCTAGTTTCCAGCCCGCTCCTGCATTGCTCTGGCCGTTCGGTAGCATGTGACCTTTTAGCTGCTTCTCCGCTCATTACTGAGATAGCTGTGTTTCAAAGTTATGCTCCTTTTTAGAAGATATTATTGTAGAACGAGTCAACTGCCTTGACAGTGGCTCATTTTTAGTTCACAGGTTAGCAGCATATTTGTGTTCCTGTTGGAAGAGTTATTTTGAATGACAGGGAATGGAATTACGTTTGGGCAATTTTAAATAAGTGTAAAGTTTCTACGTATTTTAGAGACTTTCAAGTGTTGACTCTGCTGGTTTCCCCCACTTTTTTAAAAATAAAAGATGATGGGATATCATGTTTTATGGTTAATAGGTATAGACGATGGATGTTTCTGGAGGGGGAAAGAAGGGGATAGAGCTGTAGTTGACCATTGGGACCTATGGGAAGTCTGATATTTCCTGGAAATCTTTTGAAAACAAACTGTAGCTTTGACCTAAAGAGACTGTCTTCTGCCACCAGTGCTGTAAAAGCGGTGTTCTGAACCACTATTTCCAGATCGTTAGCGTAATGGAAGAGAAGGGTACCCGTTTCTTGCCTTGTCAGTTCTGTGACGAAGCTTTGACCGTGTGACAGCATGTGACAATTCCTCTGAAGCGTGACACATGGTTCTTTTTCTGATGAAACCAGAATGTGGCTGTGATGTAACTGGGTATGGGTGTGTTTGATTTCCTATGATCGTATGAACACCTCGCAGAAGAATAGCCCTAGTGCTTTTCAGCCTAGCCCTGCGGGTGTCATGCCGCTGGTTTGGTACCTCTCGGTCCGTGACCCACTGCAGAACTGAGGAAGGATGGGAACCTGAGGAATGCTGTCAGAAATTATGTGAAAGCTGTTCTTGTTTTAAAAGAAGAGCCTGGTTTCACTTTTGTTTTAACACTGAATCAGCAGATGGTAAATACAGTGTTGATGGCCAACTCCTTTACCAATTTTCACAGATTTGACTAATTTTAGATCCCTCTGAGTTCCCTGGTTTTTTTCCCCTTTCCTGTCGTACAGGTTGATGAACTTTCCCAGCAGCTGGAGATAGAGTCTAAAAAAGGCATGCAGCTAGAAGCACAAAATCATGATTTGCGAGAGGAGTTGTCCACCATGCGTGGGAACCATGAAGAACTGGAGAAGAGCAAAAGCCAGCTGAAAGAAGAGGTGGCTAATCTCAAACACCATATGGAGACTAACATGGTGGATCGCAGCCAAATAGAACAATACAAAAGAGAGGTGGAAGAACGAGCTGCACAAGAAATAAGACAAAAACTGCAAGAAGTCAACCTGATTTTGCAGGTAAGTTAATTTCTTATGTGTGTCTGTTATAGACTTCTGTTTTGGTTGTCATTTTTAGGGGTGGTGGTGGTGCCTGATTCCATGTGTTACGCTGTACTTCTGTTTTTCCTGAAGGGCAGTGGGAGAAGGGAATATGGTTGGGCAAGATGCTTTCATGTGCGTGCAGTGTGCCTGCAGGCCCTGAATCAAAAACTTGCCAAGGTAGGATTTCATTTTGCAGTTCTTGGAGGGGTATCACTGTCCACTGGTCTTGTTCTCATTGTTTATCCTTGAATGGGTATTGCAACTTAGAGTTGTCACAGCCAGGCATACGCATCTTCCTTAGTCATTGCACAAGGGGCAACGCTCAGAAAAGAAGTCACCAAAGCTGCAGGGTGGGGGCTGGGGGTGCGGCATCTCCATAATTTCTTTGAGGAATGCTATGCCCTGTCCTACAGAGATAGTGTTCTTCATCAGTAGCTTTGATGAAGAATAGTGCTAAGATGGGGGTTCTTTCTGAATGAAAAGAATCATTCAGTGTGGTAGTTCCAGGGTTCTGCCCTGGTCGCTGATGGCAGTGAGGAGGCACAGTTGCCTCGCTGAATAGAGCTGGGCCCTTGAAACTGGGTACGTGCAATTGACTGGCGAGGAGAGTTCTCTTTTTCTTTGCGGTGGTTGAAAGTGTGTATCTACTTCAGATGCAGGCAGCCTCCCAGGACAGATTAGAACAAATCAGAGCCAGTCATCATGCTTTGCTGACAAGCCAGCTAGAACAGAGAATTGGAGACCTCGAACGTGAATTAGACAGGATAAAAAATACCCAGCGAGACAGTACTTTTCAAAAAGAATCCGCACAGGCAGAAGTGGAAAAGTACAAAGACCTGTATCTGGAGGAAGTTAAAAATGGAAGGTGCCTAGCAAATAAACTGGAAAGGTAAGTCCCTGCCTTTTTGGGGTGATAATAAGATACTACTTTTTCCTCAAGCAGTTTTCTTCAGTTAAATACCTTTTCTACATCTGGTCAGCATTATGCATAAGATAGCATATTTGTGATGAAAGTACCTTAAGGCTCCCCCCTGTTCATTGGAACTATCTTCGCTTCTCTTCAGTGTTCCAGCAGTAACACCACCGATCATGGGCGTTAATAGGATATTTTTGAAGTTGAGTTTGTTTTAACAGGCAGCCTTTTTGCCAGTCTCTAATCTCCGCTGCTTCTTCTAAGTATGGCAGAAAAGAGAATGTCACTGTCCTTTACTGCTTGAATAAGGATAGGCCCTTCAGAGAACGGCATTTGATGCTATGAAGAAGAACAACAAAAATCTTTTGGCTTCCATTTTAGCAGCATGTCATAGGTTTCAGCTTTCTTTGGGAAGGGAAGGGTAGCCCAGAGTTCTTACGCAGGTGATGTACCTTTCAGAAAAAGCTATGTAAACCCACGGTGTGCACAGACTGCTTTGAGGCCTTAATGCTGAGAAGTCCAAAGTATTGGTTAACTCTTGCTGCTTCTTGCAGGTAGAGTGACTACTTAGAAATAGGCTCTCCAGAAAACCCCAGATCCAGTTATGGAGATTTTTTTGGACTCTCTTAATCCCTTCCACTTTCCGAAGTCAGATAATAGTCAAAGACCTGGAGGGTAACTTTGTGGAAGTGTTATTACCAAAGATAATTCTTTGTATGCTTCTGAATGTTTCAGAGCTAATGAGAGACTAGCAGAAGCCAACGCTGAGCTCCTTCAGGAGTGCCATAGAAGCAAACCTTTAATTGCAAGCAGCGCTGTCAGTGGTCCAGTTCTGTATTCAGCTGAACTGGGACATATTAGCAACAATCCGGCACTGAATAGAAGTCTAAATCTAGGAGGAAGCTTCCTAACCCCGACCGGGAATACGTTACCATCAAGAAACAGAGTTGAAGCCTATGTGGCTAAGGTAAGCGTTTTTAAATACTGTTCTCAACTAGTGTTGAAGAGTATCTGTAAGCAAGGTTGTGCTTTTCAGTCTAAAGTTAGAATCCATTTCTAGTTCCAAACCATATGCTCTAATATGCCAAACCAAATTGCTCATCAAAACAGTACACAACTAGGTGGTAGAAACGAAGACTTTTGGTCATCAGGGTTATACAAATTTCCAGAAGTGCTCAAAGACCAAAAAATACTGAGATCTAAATGATGGACTGCGTAACAACATTCTTTTGCAAGAGAAACTGTGATAAAGAATACTGTGGCATAGGAAGCTGCCAAATAAGCTCTTCAGTAAAATTTAGTGCCGATGCCCCATCCCTGGCAGTGCTCAAGGCCAGGCTGGGTGGCGCTTGGAGCAACCCGGTCTAGTGGAAGGTGTCCCTGCCCATGGCAGGGGGGCTGGAACTGGATGATCTTTAAGGTCCCTTCCAACCCAAGCCATTCTGTGGATGACCTTTTTTAAAACAGCTAACTTCATGATGAGTGCAAAATCCCATCAGACATCTTTGTTTGAGACACCTTTTCCTTCTTCCCTGATCTTCATTTTAGCAGTTTCTTCACCGGAACTTGTTTTAGTGCAATACCAACAAAGGGATGCTTCAAAAGTAGGATGGCATGAACAGGACACGTAACTTCTCACTGGAGTGCGGGACGTATGCTGTGCATAGGAGGCATTTGTTTTTGGGGGTCCTGCTATGTGGTGTTATATGTAACTGCTCCTCAGGAAGTCTACAGAGCTTTCTGATTTTGTACAAAAGCTGCAACCTCTGCGTACCTCTGGTCAAAGTATGCCCTGTAATTAGCAGTCAGCATGATAGCACATCCCTCACAGAATGGTAAACGTGATATCATGAGAGTTGGAAACCAGATGTCAGTCGTTGTAATCAGTTTCCCACCTAGCATAGGACTGAGGCATGGGCAAGCTTGCCTGTTCAGTCAGTGTCTGTCCCTCGCATATTCTGTTGTTGAATGGATGTGAGAAGCATTCGCTCACTTTTAAGTCTGTCTCGGTTCGCTGGTCCCACCTACACTGGAAAGAATCCATTTAAATAGCGTGTCTGCATACTGTGCCTGGTTTAAGAAAAAGAAAAAACCAAACCAAACAACAAAACAAAAATGGACAAAGCGGTGTGTAGGTAGTGCGTAGCAGCGGCAGTTAGAGATGAACTTTTCTGTATCGTTGCGAATGTGGTTTTTGTGTCAGAGGGGTGGACATAACGCTGCATAAAGAACATGGGAGGCAATTAGTACTGTACCATCTGCAGGGATTATTCTGCACGCAAGCAGCAGAAAGGAGGCAAAATTCAGGGATCCACTGCAAAACTGAAGTAAGGAGAAAGCCAGGACAAGGGAACAAGAGGGACAGGGAGCAGGGAGCAAGTGAGGGCAGGGGAAAATGAGAGAGAGATGGGAGCGAGATGTTACAAGAAGAAAAAGGCAAAGGAGGAAACCATCCCACTTCTAGGAAAAAAGCTGTCCTAGTTTAAAAGAAAAGGGTTTAACAGTTGTGGTTTCTTTTTTTGAAGAAGAAACAGGAAAAAAAGAATAACCTCCCTGTTACTAAATCCAGCTGCACATCTCTTTATGATATTTCTTCCTGTAATCACCAGTTAGGGAACAACTGAGACTAATTGTAGTGGCGCTGCTTGTAGCCTCAAGTCACCTGACGTTCAGTGTATTCAGGGAAGTCTTAAAACCTGATCTTCTCTGGAGTCCTTCAGAAGAAAGGAACTGAGTTCTCAGAGGTGCAGTAGTTGCTGGAGGGCGTGCATCTAAGTGAGTATTTCGCTTAGAACTGCGGGCTTAATTTTTCTCAGTCGGGTGCAGTATGTCACGTGCATAGCATGCATCTGAGAAAAGAGGATTGAATTGGAACGTAAGACTTTGAAGTCAGGAAGTAACAAAAGGGGAAAAACTGCATGTATCCCTCTGCATACAATAATGGGTGGCAAATCTCAATCAGTTTCCAAATGCAAAATCACCAGATGCACAGTCTGTGCAGTCATTTCCACAGGGGTCCCGTGCCATTCAGGAGGCAAGTTGGAGCATGAGGGAAGAAATCAGAGATTATAGTGTTAGTCTACTTTGAAATGCTTTGCTGGTTGTGCTGCCTAGTATTCTGTCTGTTCACCAGACTGTTTCAAAGCAGAAGAATTTCTCTAGACTCCAAGCCTTTTCTTCACTTCACTGTTTACTTCAGTTATGCCTCAGCTTTGTTTTCCCACTAACCTGGTTCCCTTCTACAGAATTTGCCTTGCCTTTAAATTCAGGATGCGCAGTGCTGCCTTGGCTGGAGATGACAAATGCTTCTGCCACTGAAGCTCTAGATGACAGGGAGTTAAGAAGCTGAAATTGCAGTGTGCCTCAGGCAGTCCTTTTGCACCGCTTTTTTTAGTCAAAGCTCTCTGCAGATTTGGTGTTCCTTGTAGTAGCTTCCTCAAGGTGAGAAGGGCTATTGGAAGTAGGGAACATGCCAGCCATTCTGAAGAGGAAGATGTTTGTGTACATTTCGTTTGTGCAGAAGCTTTGAAATAGCTTCAGGGGCAAAGAGGTGAAAATAGTTCACACTGCTATTATTCAGAATGATGGTGTTCATTGGTCCTGCAGCTGCTGGAAGAAACACTGGTAAATGATGCTGACAAGAGGAAGGAGTGCTCCACTAGCAAGTGGACACAGTTTCTTCTTTAGACTTAACTAAGGAATTTGGTGTTCAAAGGCTTGAAAGATTGCACCGTTTTCCTAAACATGAGGCATGACTATCAGTGATTACACATAGAGCCGTACATGTTGAAGATGGTCATGTCGCAAGTTCAGCAAAAACCGAGCATGTTATTCTTAAAAAAGCATAAAGAAATGTGTTCCATTACAGTATAGCCCCTTCCCCTTTATCAAATATATACGCGACAGAAAAGAATCACCTTGAAGTGCAAAAGGATCTTTAAAAATACCAAAAAGTTCATATTGGCACAAGCTTATTAACCAGCAGAATCCCAATCCCATGCAAATGTCTTCAGGTTTTTTTGGTGGTTTTTATTTTTATTAGAGCTTCAGTGATGTGGAATAAATTACAAGTACTTGACAAATTCTGTGCATGTCATTAGACAGTGACCGTAGCAACTAGCAATTCAGTATTTCAGACCTGCTCCCTTAGTCCTAAGGCAAGGAATGTCTCCTGCAAGTGCTGCAAGGAGGTTTTGGGACTGGAGTCCTGTTGTTAGGTTTAACAAATGTCAAGCTTAAATCCTAAGAGCTGTGCCAAAGGCTGGTGAAAATGAACATGGGTGTCTTGACAGACAAGAGCAGTGAACTCTGCAACCAGGGTGAATCAGTGGGTAAATGAAACCAGTTTAATGTGGGAAGGGAAATGTCTGCTTCCTACTTCATCTTTCAATTTCTGTTCCGTTTCTGATTTGGCTTTCTGCACTCTTGTAGCAGTCTTTGTTGTTAGCTTTTTTACTTTCTTCATTTACATGTAGGCCACGTTCTTGTTTCTCGCTGAAGACCTGTGAACTTAAGGCCATTTTTCTTTCTTCTTCAGCTCCTTCATCAAAAACCTGCCCGTCTCTCTCTTCTCTGCAGCCAGATACATGGCAGGGTTTGCAGCCAGCATTGTTTAATATTGGGTGGTATTTTTTTATACTGGAAATGTTGTCTATTTATGCTCTTAGGTTTTGATTAAAACTTACTGATGTATTCACATTTTCCTAACACTGCGCATATTTTGAACTTTAGTTTGTCCAAGGGAAAGAATGACTGCTGCAGGGGACTTCTCTGCTTTATGTGTTTGTAATGCAATGGCTTCTGTGGTAGTTAACCATCTGTGAGATGATAGTCTATGGATTTAATCTGTTACAATGGAACTTCTTTGAGCTCTGGGAGTAGGCTGGTTTACCCTCCTTGCCAGTTCTGGTATTCAAAAAGTTCTTGGTGGTCACAACAGTTGTGTCTGGAGTACCAGTACTGTTCTGAAGTTGAGCATCATCTCACGGAGTCTTACAGGATCCAGCTTACTCTGCGCTAAAGCAGCCTGTGTGGATAAGTAGTAAGTCAACCCCACTTTCTGAAAAAGAACTGTTGAGAAGGTGCCTGCTGCAAATGAACACCTGGTGTGTTACCGCCTGAAGAGGTGTGCAGTGAGGTGAGAAGTACCTGCTCAGGAGGTTTGGGACACTCAGCTGTGATGCCTTTCCCAGGGGTTTGGGGAGAAGGAGAAAAGTGGAGGCAAGTTAAGGTCCTCGGAGGTGTATTTTGCCTGGCTCTTCATTCATTCCCTTGTCAGAAATCAGCGTGTTGGCTTTATTTCCGCCTGTTTCTCTTCCCTCAGACACGGATGAGAATCACAAAGACGTTGATGGAATGAATAAGAGGAAAACAAGATCTTTTTCTTCTCTTGATTGATTCGTACATGTTGCGGAGAGTCCTGTGGACCTTTTAGTCATTGTGAAGACTCCAGAAACGAGGGAAAGTGGTTTCTTCTAACACCTCAACTGCTACTTATTTGCTTGGGATTGGTCCTGGCTTTGGGCCGTATTTTGGTCTAGGCATTAGTTTTCCTGCTTTTCTCTGTTACCTGTGTCTCGTCCGGGATTTTGCTTCTGCTTGTACCTGCTGGAAAACAATTAGAGATTTGGGGGGTCCTTTTCCATTGTTCATGCGGCTCTGTTGGCACAGAGTATTTCAATGAAGTATCACGGAGGGGTGCTTCTCCTGCAGGATCCGGTGAATTTGGTCCCAGCTTTCCCTGTGTTCCTGGAGAGAGAGCCCTTCCCTCCGCTTCGCTGGTTTACAGCCCCGCTCCTTTGACCCTTGCAGTTACTGCCTGTTACTGCTCCTCTTGTGAGGGTAAGCAGAGTGGTTTCCTTCCTGAGGCTCTTGCTCTCTGTGTCCTGTTGAGTACCCTGTGCAGTGTTTCCGTTCTTGTTGTTGTTGTTACGCTGCTAGGTGGGTCTGCTCATTTCATAAAATAAATGGTTCTTCCCCCAGGAATTCAGTACTAAAATCAAGAGAGTCGCAGAAGGAGTGAGGGGAAGGGGCCTCTAGCGATGATCTAGTCCAGCGTCACCCCTGCTCAAAGCAGGGTCAGCCGTAGCAGGTTTCTCACTGTTCTGTCCAGCCAGGTGTTATACATCTCCAAGGATGGACACGCCACAACCTTTTCTGGGCAACTTGTTCCAGTGGCTGTCCATGCTTACAATTTTTTAAGAAATAATAATTATAAAAATCCTTATGTTAAAATTTCCTCTATCTGGATTTGTGCCTATTCTCCTCCCGTTCTTTTGCTTGGCACCGCTGAGAAGAGTCTGGCTCCATCTTCTGTACTCCCCCCACCAGGTACTTATACACATAGATAAGGTCCCCCTGAGCTTTCCTGTTCTCCAGTAAAGAAACAGTTGCAGCTCTCAGCCTCTCCATAGAGCTCACAAGGTCCAAGCCCTGCAGCATCTTCATGGCCATCGTAGCCCTGGAAGCTGTATGGTATCCGTTTGGAAATTCACTCCTGTGTGTCACAAATTTGATGGGAAAAATGTAGGAGTAGCAAGTATCATCAAATGTAAACAACAGCATATAGCGCTTGGACTGTGACTCTTAATTTAAGAGATGTGATTCCTTCTTGTGAAGGCTTCTGAAGGCAGAATCATAAGTGAGAATAACTTAATTGGTAACAATACCCACTTTCTAGGGGAGAAGAGGCGTAAGTGCTCCTTTGCAGTGATCCAGGCTGATTCCAGCTACATAATAAACCCCACAGCACTCGCTGCGTAGAAGCTGTAGCTGCGGTTGTCTGTCTTAGTACACAGTTTGCAAGAAAAAATTGTGTGTGCTTTTATATTTTTATAAATGTGTGTCATGGTATTTGCAATAACAATAAAAGTTTTGGCATCATCTGTAGGAGCTCTTTCAATTTCCCATCTTAAGGTGGAGAAAAGAAGAATATTGGCACACGCTTTTTTCTATACAAATGGTGTATGTCAATCCTGCAGCAGCTGCTGGTGCAGCCCTTCTCTCTGTGAAGTTGCAGAAGCCAGCCTCAACTGGCTGATTTGTCCCTGTGGGTGGCATCTGTACATATCTCGGCGTGTAGCTGACATTCTGTTCGTGTGTTTGATGATAAACTTCAGCCATACCTTCACCGCAATAACTGCGCTAGGCTTTCTTGCTTTCTTCCTGTGTATTTTGTTAAATGCCCAGTAATAATCCAGCTGGCGAGTTACAAATTGTTTTGTTAACGTTGCTGAGCAATGAGGCAGCTGCAGCCCGACTGAGCAAAAGTTTCTCTTCAGTAGAAATCAAACCCCAAACCAAGATGTGTCTATTTGGAATTATATTTTTAGGTTTTCTCTCATTATGTGTGGGTTTTAAGAATGTTTTAGAAGTTTAACGTTAGAAAAACGTAACTGTTAAAATATTAACTATATTTTCTGTATAATTCTAGGTACGGCAGGAACTAGATGAAAGAATCGCTAAAGAACTTAAACAAGGTAATGTGTCACTATGTTAGGGGCATTTTTAAGGAAAAAGAGGAGTGTTCCTAACTCTTGAACATAATGGCTTGAAAGCTGTCAAGTTCCTGTGCTAAGCACAGGGAGGTTTTTCTGCTAGCTTTCCAGTTTAGACTTGAATGTGAAAACTTCCTGCTTACCAAAAGATTGTGTAGAATGTTATGCAGTTGCCTGAAAAAGACAAGTGCAGAGAAAACTAACCCACTTCCTCTACACGGGTGGCACTTGGCTTAAGCTGAAGTCACGTTTTTCTAGAGTGAATCCTTGAGCACAAACATCAAACGTAAAAGAAGCCCTGAGAGAAGACGTTTATAGACTTCAGCCATCACTGCTTCTTCCATGTGCATCAGTTGCATTCCGCACTAAATCATACCGTGCACATTCTCTGCTGTTGGACCTTGATTTTTGCTGTTTCTTATTCATTGCTTGTATTTGTAGCTTAGATGTTGCAGTCTTTTTTGAATAAGCAAGGAAAATAGAATCAGTGATGAAAGATACCCTTTCTTTAGGAAAAAATTATTTAGTAGCACTTAGGCAAACATAAGATGAGTTGAATGCTTTTAACACATAGCATGATGAAGCCAGGTGTCCAAAGAGGAATTCCACCTATTTCAGGGTAGTCGTTCCTCCAGAGTCACTGCTTTGCTTTGCAGTGACTGGTGCTATTTCAAAGCAGGTAGCCCCTGCGAGAATTTCCTTCTGTTCCTGCATGCTTTTGGTAATACAGAGAGTGTTCAGCTGTAGCTTCACAGCTCGTTCCATGTGTCCGAATGGACACAAAGCCGTTGCATTTCATCCGTGTGCATTTTGAACCTGACTGTGCGTCTGCTAGGTGTCATAGAGTGCGCTTGGTTTCAGGACCTTGTCTGAAAAACGTGGCTGGAGAAGAACAGTAAAGGTGGGCTTGCGTCAGTTGAGTATGTGTTTTTGTGGAGGAAAGAGGGTTTTGCCAGGGTGAGTTACAAAGACGCCCCTCAAAGAAAGTGCCAGGCTAGGAGACTTGTCCTGGCCTGACTGCATTGCAAAGGTGTTTGCGTTTTCTCCGGCGGATTCTTTTTAAGTTTGTCACAGAGAAGGCAGAAGCTGGTTTTTAGGAGCAGAGTTCCAATAAATCACTGCTTTGAACATTCAAGGAAAACAGATACTGGAGGTTCGAGAGGTCTGCAGGGGGGCTCAGTTTAGCACTGGTGTAAGCAGGAGTCATTTGTGGATTCCCTGAAGATGTTCAATGTGTAGCCTATAGAATTTCTTTCGCTGGCTTTAGAAATACTGTTGACTGGTAGGCAAATGTGGAAAAAGATTGTTTCTCCCTTTGTGCCTAGCCCTTTGATTGTTACGATCCCTTGGAAGTTTTTAAATCTCTTTCTGGACTGTAGTCTCTCCAGTTATCCATAATGTTTTTATAGTGACTGATTTGGCCCTGTCTAGGGTAAAAGCAACACCGGAATCTTGTTTCTCTTCTCCCTAGCCACTGCTGAACTTGAAGCTGGATCTGCTGGAGCTTCTCCCGTGGTATTTTCTGATGGATCTTCAAAAAGTATCCACGTTGACCAGGATCCCCTTTGCAGGGCAGTACAGGAGTACCGTGATGTTTTAACCAAAAATTACCTGATTTGAACAAAATGCTGGGAAAAAAGCTCCGGAAAGGATTTTGTTTACATAGTGCGTCTATAGTTTCTCATCCCACAGTTCAGATGTGCAAATGTGTTTATTGCAGTCCGAATGTGAATTCTATTAAATGGATGTCAAGCACATTGCACTTGCCTGTTGGCTTATTGATGCATAGGTGTTTTATTTTGCACTCGCCATAAGAAGCACACCTATTTTTGTCTGACTAGCAGAATGACTCACCTTGATTCTTGAGCTTGACAGAATTGTCAAAATGTTTCTTGTTAACGTAGAAGCATTATTTTTTCTCCACTGATGTTCTGTGTTTTAACAAAAGCATTCCCTTTGTTCTGCTTAATCCTTTCACCCTATGTGTTTTTAATGTTTCCAGTGTTACTTTAATGCTTAGGACATCATTTGATGTGATTTGAGCCTGCTGCTTCAGTCCAGATGCCGTGACTGCTTCTGCCGATAAAGTGAAATCTTTACCAGTGGTCATGCTGGAGGACGGGGCACTTCACATTGCTGTCACCTTATGCGCCTTAGGTTTAACATTACTGTGAGTGTGTAGCAGTGCCAAGAGAGTTATGTGGTGGGTTTGGTATGTTTGTTTTGGATCACAGGGCCACGGAACGGGTGAGGTTGGAAGGGACCTCTGGAGGTCATCCGTTCTAGCTCCCCTGCTCAGGGAAGGCCGCCCAGAGCTGGTTGCCCAGGACCATGCTGGCTTTTGAGTATCTCCCAGGATGGAGCCTCCATGGGCAGCCTGTGCCAGTGCCCAGTCACCCTGATCGGAAAGAGGCATTTCCTGACGTTCAGCCCCAACCCTCTGTGTTTCCGTTTGTGCCCGTGGCCCCTCACGGTATTCATCTTGGGGTTTGTGTTAAAGGCCGCTGCAGCTGTAGACATTCCCAGTTACTACATCAGCAGCTGCGCTGTACCTGAAACACTTCATGTGCGGGAAAAATGAATGTTAAAATACTAACTTCCAGTCTCCTCAGTACTTTCCAAACCTTGTATGATAGGGCAGCCAATCTTTTTGTTGCTGCTAGCAGCTGATGATATGGTGGCTGTAGCCCAGATGGTAGCCAGTGTTCTGGGACATTTGTGTCAATAAAAGAAGCAGGTTTACTTATTTCAGGGAGTTACCTGTTACTGAAGATCTGCGTTGTCATTTCCTGTCCACAGAAGTCAGTAGTGATCAGAAGATGATAGAACAAAGTCCCAGTTCTGGGAAAGGAAGAATGGTTGTCCCGAGATCAATTAAGACTGGAAAAAATTGGGGGTTTTACCCACTAATTCAAGGACTTGAGTTAACAGGCAGTGAGGAAAGCAATGAATGTTGCTGTGACGCTGTTCCTTTTTATATGAATACATATTTGTGAAGTTAATATACTGTATTTAATTCAGATATTCTGTTTCAACTTGAAATTTAATAAACTTTGTCATCTAGTATATGTCTTTGTTTTATCGTTCCCCTTCTTGACATCGCTTTCTACCCCTTTCCCTAACCGTACAGCTCTCCAGAGCGCTCTGCTCCTTTCAGCTCTGTTCGCCGCTGCACCTTCAGCCTGTCCTGGAGGCCAGGCAAAAGGCCAGCATGGTGTATGTTGTGGTATTGCTCATGATCAGTTCCCAGACTTTTCCTGTATTTTAGAGCAATCCTCCTTGTGGTTTGGGCAGAAGGTAGCAGGTGGGCTTCTGCTGGCTGGGAAATCCCACAGGTTTTGATCCCATGGGGAGCCAGCCAATTTGTAGCTGCAAAGGGAAAAGGCGTAACAAAATTTCTCCAGCCTGCACCAGAGTGGTCAAAGAGAAGTTCAGCTTTTGCTGCTTTCTAGTGTGTCTCCACAGAGGAAGCAGGGACAGAACATGTTGACGTTCACGTTGTGTTGTCAGTCACTGTGATAAACTCAGACGTGACCTGTGCTCAAGTTTCTTCACCGCTCTCTGCTGCCAGCTCTTAGTGAGAGGGGAGAGCTCTTGGCTGGTGGAGCAGCAGAACAGAAATTCGGTGTTGGCATCTGCCATAACCGGCATTGATAGGCAGTTATGATGAGGCGTGAGGGGGGTACAGAGAAGGCCAGGCAATTCCTGCGCTTGAAAGTCCATCCCCAGTGTCACTGTGGGGACACTCCTGATGAAGCAGGAGAGGGCATGGCACTTAGGGGAGGCTCTGAGGCCTGGAAGACAGGGAATGTCTGTCCCATCTTCAAGAAGGGCAAGCCCGAGGA
The DNA here is from genome assembly GCF_015220075.1 of Falco rusticolus. Lineage (NCBI taxonomy): Eukaryota > Metazoa > Chordata > Aves > Falconiformes > Falconidae > Falco > Falco rusticolus. Next base: position 71,324 of record NW_023618231.1, on the reverse strand, counting down.
GCTGGGAACTGCAGCCTCACCGTGCTGCCTGGGAAGGTGGCGGAGCACGTACTCTGGAAGCCGTTTCCAAAGATTGGGGACAAGAAGTTGGTAGGGAGGAGTCAGCATGGGTTTGCACAGGGTGAAATCATGCCGCACTAACCTGGTACCTTTCTAGCGATGTGTGAGTAACTGAGTGGACAGAGGAAGAGCAGTGCGTGCTGCTTACCTTGGCTTTAGCAAGGCTTTCTCTGGCTTGTGCCCTAACAGTCAAGTTCAGGTTCAGGAACTTCCTGATCTCTTTCCAAAGGAGAAAGCAAGCGTGTTTCTTGATTTCTTTGCTCAGGTACATTAGAAACCCTTTGGGGTCAGTAGCTACAAGCAGGTTGCAGATCTTTGCAATCAGTTGTATGGAATAAACAATCCTGTTTCAGAAAATCTTATTATGCCAGTTGCTTTTTCCTCATGAGCAAATGTGTCAGGAGTTTCCCAGGTTTTGCTGTCTTCAAAATACCATGTTGAATTGTGGCTACAAAACATTAGTTTTTCAGTTTCTCATTGGCAGAGTAGTGGTTGAGTAGTGCTGCTGCAGCACTAGTATGTCTTCCCAGCGAGTCCTGACTTCTGAAACATCCAGGCATTTGCTTATAATTCATTGCTGATCGCTGCCACTCTGTTCCGCTGATGCTCTGCAGAGGGAACCTAACTCTGGTATCTATCCTGTAAGCATGCTGACCACCTGTGTCCTGTTTTCATCCTGCCTTTACCTCAGAGGTACCCCTCGCCACACTTCCCTGGATATAGAGATAAAGCACTTGTGACTAAAAACAAAGAAGCTGCACGTTCTGTGTGCCTAGAAAAGCCAGTGGTAAATGCTGCTTTACTGCTGGCTCCCAGCGAGAAGCGGAGGTTACCGGCTGCTGGGCAAACCAGCGTTAACATCGAGCACAGCAGCAAGGGAAAGCCCAGTCCAGTCATTCACTGCAGTGATGACGTGTCTCTTTTCTGGTTGCCAGTGAAAAACCTGCTCTCAAATGTGGGTGGCTGCTCCTTGCTGCTTGTTGGAAACAGCCCCAGCTACCCTGCAAGTGGTGCGGTGTCGTGGTTTAACCCCGGCTGGTAACCCAGTGCCACGCAGCCGCTCGCTCGCTCCCCCCTCAGCCAGAGGGATGGGGAGAGCTGGAAAGGAACGCAAAACTCAAAGGCTGAGGTAAGAACAATTTAGTAATTGAAACAGAATAAAAATGGAAGAATAGCAAGAACAATGACAATAATAGTTATAATGAAAAGGGAGAGGGAAAGGAAGAAAGGAGCACGTGGTGCACAACGCAACTGCTGGCCGCCCACCGGCTGATGCCCAGCCAGTCCCCAGGCAACAAGCCCCCTGCCCAGCCAGCCCCCAGGCACATAGAGAGCAGGCGTGCCGTCCCATGGCACGGAATACCTCTTCGGTTGGTTCGGGTCAGCGGACCTGGCAGTCTCCCCTCCCCAGCCCTTGCGCCCCTCCAGCCTTTTTGCTAACGAGGCCTGAGGAACTGCAGTGCCTCACATCAAAGCCAAAAGACAGCACTGCGCTAGCCCCTAAGAAGATAATTAACGCCATCCCAGCTGAAACCAGGACGTGCTGCTAACACATCTGGCAATACCCGAGCTCACCATGCTGAAGCAGAGCTGTATCCTGTTCTATAAAGCAGGGAACTGATCTTCTGTGCAGGTGTCTATCTTGCATAATTTCTGTCTAAGCGTCTGGACCTAGCGTCTTAGTACTTGCACCACACACTATTGCACACAGCGAGGTGCATGCCCAGGGTGTCTTTTTTTCATTTTGTCTGTCCCATGCAAACAGTGCAGGCAAATCGCATGTGACCAAGGGAATTTCAGTTTGTTCCTGCCTCCCCACTGCCAGTGTTCCTTGCACCCCAGA
>NW_023618231.1:0-68921 GCF_015220075.1 Falco rusticolus | reverse complement strand
CGAGGGGGTACGGGGGTTTGTACAAACTCACCCCAACACTTTCACAAGGTCTTTGATTCTCCACACACACACACACACCCCTCAGGTTTTACATACATTAGTACAAGTTTTTATATCTTACAACGTGTTTCATTCTGGTTGCTCACATGCCTCAGGTTTTACATACATTAGTACAAGTTTTTATATCTTACAACGTGTTTCATTCTGGTTGCTCCACAGAAGGAACCGCAACCTGAGCTTTTTAACACAAAAATTTCAACAAGAACATCTTTCTAGTTTAGGTCTCAGTTTTTTCCTATCCTTTTCTAGAGCCACAATCAAAGATCAGGTGATGCTAATCCCACACTCTTTCTAGTGCTAGTACCATAGGATCCCGAGGGGGTACTAATCCACAGTCCTTTTGCCACTCAGGTTTGTCCTGGAGGGCGAAGAACATGTCTGCATACGATACTTCGTCCCATTTTCCTTCTCTTCTCAGACACAACATTAATTGCAGGAGAGTGTTATAATCTAACGTTCCTCCCTCCTGAGGCCATTTCGCATCACTCTCCAATTTATACAAAGGCCACCACTGTTTACAATATTTAACCAATTTCCTTCTATTTTCGGTACCACCCTGTCCTACGATATCACTCCAATGTTTTAATATACAACCCAAAGGCGATTTTTCACAGGGCTTACTCCTTCCATTTCCCATTTTGCAATTTTAATTACTTTGTTTTTCTCCGGCCGCCTTAGCCACCCAAGGTTGGAAACGCGGATAGAGCTTTTTACTCGTTTTGCACTCAAACGCCTGTCTCAAGCACTCTTGCACTCACACTTAGTCAAAATAATTAAGCTATACACGGAAAATCAAAATGCGCATCTCAATCACACCATTCACACTCTCCGGGCAGCCCGCAGTCACACAAGCAGTATGTTATACGGTACCGTGCACTTATGTACAAACTCTTAGGAACACTAACAGTTCACAAAGTATGCATTTCAATGAACAATTGCCAATAAACAAACAACAAACAAAAACCAATTTTTCCTGATCTTAAGCAGAGTGTTAAGTTTTCCGCTATTTGCCACAAATTACCAGAATGTTATTATTTTTCAACATACATTTCATAACTCCGAGTTTTGAACATATAACAAGACAACACATAGAACAAACAAGACACAGAGCGCTATTTCAGTTGTTACATTCCAGGAATTCCCCAATTCTTAAAACAACCTAAAGAAAGTTTTTAGCTTCCTCTTTTTCCTACGCAAAAGTTTCCCTTTTACTTTTGCTGTGAGGTCCCTCTTGTTCCTGTGAGATTCCGCCTTATTCCGTCCCGCCCCCCGCTTTCCGTCACGAGGCCTCCGGGCTTTTAGGAATGGCAGTAACCTCGGGTTTGCTCGATCTGCCCTCAAGATCGCTAGCGGCCACCCCTTGGTCAGCAAACCCCCTCCCAAGGTACCTTTCCTCCTGGGGACTACGCTGCGCGCCGGACGTCTCCGTGCGTCTCACCAGCCGCCCCGTTACTAAACATACCGTTTTATCTGTGGATCCAGGGGTTTCTCTTCTGCTCCCGGGTGAACAGCTGAGAAGAGGAGGCTCCTCCGAGGAAATCTCCTGGGGCGCGCCTAGGAGCGTCCGCTCCGCAGCTGGTCCCTCAGCCGAGCAGAAATCCTCCTGCCTGGCTCGCCAAACTGACGTGCGGAATTAGACTCTATAACTCGAAAGTTATAAAGTAGGTATGTTCATTGCGCGCAGATGCACGGGGGATCGCTCCTCCACAAGCGTGCATACCCAAAGTGACGAACCATCTCACATTTATACAATGAACAAATGAATATTCAATTAACGCCTATACATATTCGTTACCTAAACCCCGCTTCGTATGTTAATTAGCTTATCAGTCCGTTTCCTGGAATGTGGTGGTCTTGCAGGTTTGTAGGTGATTCATGTCCTTGTGACCACCCGATCTTCTTCAGGTGATTGTGACCACCCAATCTTTTCCAGCAAGGAGACTTAGCACTCCCTCCCTCTAGATAGCATTTGAATGTCTCTCATCTTTTCTTATTCTCTTTTAAATAGCCCCTTTGTTAGAGGAAGAAAGGCAGGCGTCTCCCCTTTGTTAGAGGAAGAGGGGCAGGCGTCTCCTCAAAACTGTAGTTGTCACCGCACCCATGACTAGTCACCATACCCACATTCCTTAAGCAGACACATATAATCACAATCCATGTCCATTATCCCCATTTCACATTATTTCTCCATATCATTCGTTCTCTCCCTCTTCTGCCCATACTTAAAATCCAGGCAAATTTGCAGAACAGCGCAAAGAGCAAGGTGTTAGAACTTAGAGAGAAGACCCACAACTTCTCTCGCACATGCTCTTCTGCTACCTGTAGCTACGTGCTTACCTTTGCACTCACATTTGTTACACGAGACACTCTGGTGCCTGGGAATTTGATTGATTTAGATTCCTCCTTCCTGGCAGGACTGATCTTCCAGTTAGAAGTGAAACAAGGTCAAACGGTTAAGAAAAAAGGTTTCCTTCTGTCAGGGCGAATCTAAATCAATCAAATTCCCAGGCACCAAAGTGTGTTGTGTAACAAATGTGAGTGCAAAGGTAAGCACGTAGCTACAGGTAGCAGAAGAGCATGTGCGAGAGAAGTTGTGGGTCTTCTCTCTAAGTTCTAACACCTTGCTCTTTGCGCTGTTCTGCAAATTTGCCTGGATTTTAAGTATGGACAGAAGAGGGAGAGAACGAACATATGCATTTGATTTACTTAATAGAAAATATCTTGGCAGAAACACATGCTTGTGCTGTGTATTCTGTTAGAGTTTGGCTTTTTAAAATACTCATATGTTCTGTCTAATGAAAAGCTGGTAGTATCTCCCATTCACCTAAGAATATATGTTCAAACATAGCTTGAGGTATGCTGCTAATCACGTTAAGAAAAATGTATAGCTTAATATCAAACTAGCTAAAGTGCAGTCACTGGGGAATATCTCGGTGCTTGTAAACTTTAATTTAAAGAGTGCTATGAGGCTGGATTACCCGATAACCAGTACAATTGAAACAGCAATATAGCCCCTCTTTTTTGAAGGAAGACTGTAGGTCATTTTGAACAGCATAGAATCATAGAATCATTTAGGTTGGAAAAGTCCTTTAAGATCATTGAGTCCAGCCATTAACCTAACACTGCCAAGTCCATCACTAAACTGTGTCCCTGAGCACCACATCTACACATCTTTGAAATGCCTCCAGGGATGGTGAGGCCACCCTGAAACTTCCCTGGGCAGCTGGTTCCAGTCCTTGACAACCCTTTCAGTGAAGAATTTTTTCCTAATGTCCAATCTAAACCTCCCCTGGGGCAACCTGAGGCCATTTCCTCTTGTCCTATCCCTTGTATCCTTGTTGGATCTGGTAGAAATGATCCCCAAATGGCAGTGTGCAAAGGATTAATTTAAATTCCAGATTCTGGTTGCCTGGCATTAGCAAAAATAAAGCTTTTGTGTTATTTCTCTTAACAGTTAAAAATTAGAGGCAGGAAAAATAAAGAGAAACACTAAGTACTGAATCCCCCCCCCATTTACATTTTGGTAAGACAGAACTAATTTGCTCTCCTATCTGCTGTGCATCCTGGTGCTGAGCTAATCTTTTCTATGCCCTAGATTGTTATTAGCCTTGCTTGCTTATTACTGAAAGATTTACTTTCTAGGACTCCTTTTAATTCCATTTGGTCCTACACTGCCTTTTGTCTTAAATGTTATTTTTTTTGTAGTGTCCTTTGAAAGATTCTTGGCCTTTTCTAACCTGGGACAAATTTATAGTAGCCTGGTCGAGTTTTCCTAATAGTTAATGATCTTCCCAGCAGGATATGTTCTTTGTCTTCTTCCTAACGTGATTCAGGACGCATTCTGTTTTAAAGTGCCCTTACCCTTGAACCATTGTGCTGGGATTTAGTGTATTGACCCAAACTCTAGTAGATTTTTCTTGAGGCTTTTCTGTGTCACTTTGCACAGCACTGATAAGATACCTGCTGTCAAAGTGCTTGCATTTTAGTAATAACACCTTGGCATTGTTAAAGTAAGTATGTTTAAATTTTCCTTTGGCCGACTCATCTGTTTTAATTCCTTAAGTATTCAGGTTTGTTCTGAGACAGGTCGAGGAAAGGAGCACTTGTTCTTTACAGAGGATGAAATAGCAGAAATAAATGTGTAAATAGGCATGACCATTAGGCCATCAGGGGTGTTTCTATGGGTATGCCTGCTATGCCCAGAATGGTGTAAGAACAGTAATCCGCTTTGCAGATTTGGCTGTATGACCATATCACTATGTTTAGAGGTGCAGGCATCAATAGATGCAAGTGTTTTCACAGAATTAAGAAAACCATCTTGTCCATGCAGTCCAGCCATAAATGATGCAGAGAACAACAAATAATAGAAAAAAAAATGTCTTTTCAGAGGCATATGAGTAAATAGAGTATTCTGTGCTGTCCTGTACACGCATGTGTGTACATGTATTCGTAGCCAGTGAGTTGTGGCTCCTAAGCCTGATTTAAAAACTGAATGAGTTCATTATAATCCCCCTCCCCGCCTTCCCCCCCCCCCCCCCCAAAAAAAAATAAATCTGAGGAATCAATCTAATCTGCTTTACTAAATGAACATGTGAAAGTGCTTACCAGGGATAAACCTGGGGACTCTACATATTTCTCTCTTTTTTCCTCCAACAGAATGAAAACACCTTTGAGACAATAAAGGAGTTGGAAGAGGAGCCAGTGTGTCCCATTCAGTATTCTCTGTGTATCTGCGTGCACCGCTTCCCCTGTTTGGTTTCTGATCGAGACGGGAAGGACAGGGAGGGTGTAAGGACATTGCAACTCTCAGAGAGAAGATAGGCTTTTGTGCTGGCTTCAGGCAGTTCTGAGCTCTTTGGGGCTTAAATCTCCCCAGGATGGGTGTGATGTTGAGTTGTCTACTCCAGGGCAAATGGAGAGGAGGAGGGGCGCCTGGAGGGAGGACCCCTGGCGCAGGGGACACCCTGAGCATCAGAAGTTGTTGGAACCAGTGATGACTAGAGCTGTGACCAGGGGGGACCTCTCAGATTTCTCTGCATGTGGTACCCCAGTTGCTGGGACATACATTAAGCAGAGATTGTGCGGTGTGGTGGGAGGGTGACTTGGTTTGCAAAGGGGGAGCTCAGGCCAAGCCCCTGCAAGGCAGGTAGAACTGCAGATCCTCCCTGTGCTTCGTGTTCACCTTGCCTATGACAACGTGCCGCAGAGAAGCTGAGCACAGCCCTTTGCTGACGCCCAGCAGCTTGTGCTCCCTGCTGTGCGCCTCTGAAATATTTTGGTTGATCGTCATTTCATGGCGAGCTCTATTGTCCCCACAGCCAGGGCTACTGCAGCAGTAGCAAACCAGGGCTTCTAGTTCCTCCCCGACGCCTGCCTTCCTCCCCCTCTGCATCTCCCCAGCTCTCACAGAGGAGGGGTTGCCAGTGGTGCCTTCTCCAGGCAGGGCACATCTGCAGCTTCCATTGAATACCCTCCTTCCCTTTGAAAGCCCTGCCTCTTTCTGGCGGGTGGGGTTTGCTCATTTCCGTGAGCGCTTTTGCAGGTGGTGGTGACATGGGAAGGAAAGGGACATACAGTGCTGGAGGTAAAGAGCCGCTGCGCGTCTGGTTACACCGTGTTTGTACAGCTGAGGTGGGTACAAATCGGGGGTGGCTTTGCTGGAGAACTTTGCCAGGGCTATAACTGACCGCCTGTTTGGGAGTCCCAGAGCAGCACGTTCGGTAACAGGAGATCGCTGCGCTGCCTGCCCTTGCCGTTGCTGTTGCGCATGCGGCAGTAAACACCTCCTCTGCACAAAACTGAGTCCGGGTAGAGTCCATGGAGACAGTGTTGGTAAGAATCCCAGGTGCTGCAGAAAAGCAGTCTGAGGTCTCAGCTGAGCTGTACTGCTTCAGAAGGGAGATTAGCCATAGATAGGTACGTGCTTTCTTTCTCAGAGAGGGGAAGGATGGTGTGGGATAGTCCTTTGCTCGGTGGTCCTGTGGGCATGTGCACTGGAGAGGAGCCATCACAGGCCACCTCTTCCTGAGCAAGCCACCACTGTGGGAGGCACTGAGATGCTCAGCAGAGGCAGTTTAGGAGCGACAGGGGTGATCTGTCCCGCTGCTTGGAGGTAATCCCCTCCATACAACCCTGAGATGCAACGTACCCAGCTAGAAGGAATCCCAGTAGAGGTGGACAAAAAGATGAACACGTGCAGGTATTGCTCCCCAGCAACATGCGAAAAAATTCATCAGCCGTACATATCCTGGCATGTATCCGTTCATATGGAAGGTGAATATTTATGGTTTTTAGTGTAAGTGAAAAGTTGTTGGACAGTCTGTTTTGCCTTGGAACGAAACCATACAATTAAATTTCGCGAAGCAACCCGTGTTTCACATCCGTGGACAAGGTGAAATGCCATGTGCATGAGAGCGTTTCTCATCAGCGCGGATCTTTGCTGTCTCTAAAGCAGTGCAGGCTGGGGCTGTGGGTGCTACTGGAGATATGCAGCCCGCCTGCACTGCAGGAAGGTCATTCTGGTCTGACTGTCAGCTGGAGCTGTATGTTGTACAATATTGTACGTGTTGTGCCAAGCTTTCTGCAGGTAAAGAAAGAAGCAGTCATGTATTTGACAACAGCAATCATAGGTGATGCTGTGAAGAAATTCAGGGAAAATCTGCGGCGCATGTGATTTTGACTACAACCGAGCTGTAGTTCTGACTTGTCTTGGTCACTTTAATTAGTAATGTGTCATTAATTTAAAAATAACCGGTGCAGTTAAAGAGCATGGGTGTTGGTCAGAAAGGCCTGGTTTCTCATGTGTAAATTCACCAAGTCAGAGGCACTGATGCAAGTGCCTGGATGAATCGGTAAAACAGGGCTGGGCTAGCCAGGGCTGGCACGGGCAGCGTGTGCAGCCTGTAGTGGTTTAGGCAATAGCTCTAATTCAGAGTTATGGTGGAGGTGCTGAATGTGCTTGGGTTTGAAAGCACACGGTCTTCGTTAGCTTCAACGGAAACTGCAGGATTCTGCTGTGCAAATCAATGAAACTGTGAGATACAATCCACTGTTCAGGAAAGTCAGAACATGTTTTTAAGGAAGTCTCTGTTGGGAGGTAAAACCGCTGCTGAAGCGATAGCAGCGATGGAGCGTGTGTAAAAGAGCCTGGGGAGACCCGCAGCCTTCTGGAGCCAGGCAGAGTATTTCCTGTTCACTTGAGCTATTGGTCACGACGGGAAGATGCTTCCTACAAACTGGGGTTTGTTCTAATGGAAATAGGTGACTGGTGAATAAAGAGGGCAGTGGAGAGTTGTCTTTTTTCCCCATTTTTGGAAAACGGAATGCATTATTGTTCCAGTTTAACAGTAGGTGGCACTTGGTTCCAGTGCAAGTAGTTATCTCTTCATTGCCATAAAAAGAAATCCATACAATTATATCAGTTCTGATTCTGAATCAAAGAATGAAAATAGCTTCTGGACAGGGTCTTGACTACTAATTCATGTGCTGTGCTATCTGCGTGGTGTGTCTTCATTGCCTTTCACTAAAATTCCTCTTTCCTGTGAAACCAGTTGTGTTTGTGGGTTTGGGATCTTTTTTTCTTTCCTCTCCTTGTTCGCAGATCCACTTGATTTTTTTCTGGTGGTGTTACAACGAACATTGTGCAGTCCTCCTAACGCTTTGTCCATCAGTAATGTTTTCACTTTTTTCTTGTTCCTGTTTTAAGAGACACTATTGTTTTCTTTCTAAGGGCTGTATTTTTGTTATGTCTTGCATCATGAGTGAATTCAAAGTACTTTCAATGGCATAATACACTTTGTAGTGTAATTTTGTGAAAATGCTTCTCTATGAATTACAAAAAGATCATTTTATATTATTTCAGGGGTAAACCCTGAATTAATCAATCTTGGATGTGGTGTTTCTGTCTTCTAGAAATACGTGAAGCTTAACTTTGTTTTTATAGGTTAAGAAGGAAAAAAGCAAACAAAGATGTTCAAAAGTGCAGGCGGTGGCAAAACAGGAGTGTGTGGATAAATTAATTAACATCACTAATCGGCAAATGAAACAAAAGATTACTGTAAGGAAGAATGACTGTTTGAAAATGGAGAATGAAAACACGATAGAAGAAAAAGACAAAAGGAGTTTTTCATCTGGGGAGAGCTCAAAATTGATTAAAGTGCCAATGAAAGGGTAAGCTAAGGAAATAATCTCTAGCTCTTATTTGTAGTGCTATGTAAGTGTCTTAGGTTTTCTGATACTGTGGTAGTTGAAGTAGTTTCCTCAGTGGTGAAAGCCATAGTGAGTAGTCCACTGCTTCTCAAAAAATGAAGAAAAATTCTTTTTTGACAAAATGAAGCGCACGATGGAGGTTCAAATTTATTGCCTGCTCTAAAAAAAGAAAAGGGGAAACCAAAAGAAAACCCCCACCTAAATTCCTGTGATTTCCATGTCAACACTGAGGTAAAATGCATCTTCAAAACCAGAACTGAAGACTGGAGAAAGCAGTTATTTTTGTAGGAAAAGGCCACCTAGAAAAGAAAAGTAGGAACTTGGGGTTTGCTACTCCTCCCTTTTCTAGGTGATTTTAGTGATCTCCGTGCAGTTGGTGTTTTCCTTTTCATTAAGTTAATATGCCCTTTGTCAGGAGAGGGGAAAAGATGATATTACCAAACCAATCTCAAAAGTCTAAAGAAGGCACACGTATTTTTATGCAGACCTAAGCAGGAGCTTTTTCTGTCTGTCCTTCAAAGGAATCTCTGCTCTAGGTGCTTTCTGTACCGTGGCTATTGGATATAGTCCAGCTTAACCTGGATCTAGCTCAGATTCCACGTGTCCCCCTCACTCCTAGGGGAAGGGTTTTAAATACTTGGGCATATTCCACGATCTTTACAGTCAAGTCTGTGATTTTATCATAGATATTTTTTGTCTCGGTTGTTTCTGGACATCATCTTAAGTATGTCTGTTTCACAGAAATATTTTTTATAAACCTATTCACTTGGTGATTTTTTTTCTTTCTTTCTGTGTAATGCAGTAAAATTGCCCTGAATGCCAAAGGTGCAAAGGAAAGTAAAAGACAGCCTTCAAAGCAGAAGGCTCATCAGCAGATGAGCTCTTCCAGTGGCAATCATGGTCAAGTACCGGATGAGAGCACTTCCAGTGAAACATCTGAGGATGAAGGAAGGTATGCATATAAGGAATGTTGAAAATAAAACTTACTTAATGATAAAAATTGGCCTGAGAGCTAGAGGCTAGTTTGGGTTTTTGTTGTGTGTTTAGGTTTTTTGTAAACCTGACGCCTATGAAGATTCTTGTTCTTTCATGTGACCACCTGATGTTCTTTCTTGTTCTTTCTTGTTCTTTCCTGTGACTACCTGATGCGCTTTGTGTTGACAAACACTTCACTTTTGTTTAGAGTGCTTTTGAACATGCTGGCCAAGTCAACAATGAGGTCACGTGCACAAATTCTGATTAATTACATGAGTGTGTGCACAGGCATAGAAGTATTTCATGTGTTTAAAAAGGGTGAGGTATCTCAGTTTTTTTCACTGCAGGTACCTCAGGATTTTTTGCCCTGCTCCCCGCTCCACCTTTTCTCTTGCAGCTGTTCCCTCCTGACTTCTTGCCCACCCTGAACTTACTTGTGTGGGTTGTGGCAAAGTGCGAAAGAGAAGTTGTTGACACTGTTCAGCCCTAGCTAAAAATCTGGTGTGTTAGCAACACTGTTTTGGTCAGAAATCTAACGCACAGCCCTGTGTGGGCTGCTGTGAAGAAAATAAACTGCATCCCAGCCAGACCCAGGACACCAGAGAATCCAAAATTACAGTTCTTTGACCTGTAGGAGAAGGATTCTCATTACTGAAGAGAGCTGAACCCCTGGTATTAAACAGGGAATGCACGTAACCGTATAGCTCCATGTCTGTAGCTGTAAGATTTCTGTCACTTTGCGTGAAGTTTAGGGAACAGTTATTTCAACTGTTTGCTTAATATCTTGCGGAAAAATTAGCCTTCCAGTAGACATTAATAGCACACAATAATTGTTTCAGTCTTGAACTATATCTAGCAAAGTTACTATGCCAGATTTTAGTTTAATTCAGTTCTGCAATTAAGTTTTCAAAGCTACGGTAGGTATTATTCATAATGCAAAGTAAGCATTTCAGTACTGAAATATATTTCTGTTTTCTAGACCTGCAGCAACAACCAGGAGTGAAAGGAACGAGGTACTGTAAAACTAGTTTCTTGGTAAACAGTCTCTATCAGCTTTTAATCACTTCGATGGGAGCAGTGTTTATGTAGTGATCAACCAGATGTACAAATTGCTGCTGGTACGCAGCTTTATTGTATTTGAGACAAATCTGTGGGCTGTGAAGGAGAGAATGAATCATTCCTGCATTTGTAATGGTCTGTAATACTAGACAGTGGAATTACAGAAAGTACTGTATTTTTTGTAGGTCAGCATACCAATGGAAGTAACTGATGGCCCTGGTTTAACTCACTCATCTGACCCAACTTCAGAGGATGTCCGGTTAGAAGCTTCAGCCTACAAGGAGACTATGCTGCTGTTGGAAGAGCTTAGCGTGGTTCATAGGGGTATGTTTTCAAGTCTCTGTCTTCAGCTGTTACAAGTTCCCCTTAAAACATGATTTCTTTGTAGGCACTCCTAAGTATTTTAATTTCATATTTTGATATAGTATCTCTTTGTGACTAGAGATCCCCCTCAAAAGCTGTGAAACTGTCACCTAACCTGAGATGTTGCCTGCATTACCAGCCGATGTGCCTTACGTTATCATTGGTTCTCTGTCTAGTCAGAGCTGGAGAAGCAGTTTCTTGCAAAGTACAGTTCAGCTCCTTCTAATGCGGTCATCAAAAGTCAGCAAGAGCTTTTTCTTCTTTATATCCCCTTGATGTGGTTTAAGCCCAGCCACACCTAAACACCTAAGCACCACACAGCCACTCACTTGTTCCACCCCAGTGGGGTGGGGGAGAGCATCGGAAAGGGAAAAGTGAGAAAACTCATGGGTCGGCATGAAAACAGTTTAATAGCAAAAGCCACGCACGCAAGCAAAGCAAAGCAAGGAATTCATCCAGCACGTCCCATGGGCAGGCGGGTGTTCAGCCATCTCCAGGACAGCAGGGCTCCGTCACGCATAACAAATACTTGGGAAGACAAAGTGCCATCACTCTGGATGTCCCTCCCTTCCTTCGTCCTCCCCCAGCTTTATATGCTGAGCATGATGCCGCGTGGCATGGCACATCCCTTGGGTCAGCTGGGGTCAGCTGTCCCAGCCGTGTCCCGGCCCGGCTCCTTGCGTACCCCCAGCCTGCTCGCTGGTGGGGTGGGGTGAGGAGCAGGAAAGGCCTTGGCTCTGTGTGGGCGCTGCTGGGCCATAACGAACACATCCCCGTGCTACCAACCCTGTTTGCGGCACAACTGTAAAACATGGCCCCGTACCAGCGACTGCGAAGAAAATTAACACTATCCCAGCCACAACCAGCACACCCCTCAACAGCTAATGACAAAGAGTACAGCAAAATAATGGCTTTGCTTAAAAATAATAAGTACATATATATAACAAATTTCAACTGTCATAAGATGCTTGCATATATGCACAAGGCATTATATAAACATAAGCATCACTTACTAGGGCTCTTAAACTATGCTAAAATTTCATTAGGCAAGTGTTAACCTTGGCCGAAGGCCAAACTCCCCCCCCAGTGCTGCCACTGCCCCTCCTTGACAAAACGGGGCGAAAAAGCTTGTGGGTCAGTGTGAAGGCAGGGCTGTCACTTCCCAGTGACTGTCACTGGCAAAACAGACTCCACCGATTAAAATACATTTGGATAGTGAGAAACAAAGACCCCAAACCTGAGAAGGACACGTCGGCACCCCCCCTGCTCAAGCTCTGCTGCGCTCCTTCCCTGCCACCTCCCCAGGCAGCGCGGGGAGGCTGCGGTCGGCAGTCGGGACGTAGCAGTTTCTCTGCTGCTCCTTCCTCGTCCCTTTTCCCTGCTCCAGTGTGAGTCCTCCCCCAGGCTGCAGTCCTTTGGGGAAAATCTCCTCCAGCCTGGGCCCTCCATGGGTCGCAGGTCCTTCGGGAAGGATCCGCCTGCTCTGGCACGGGGTCCTCCGCAGCACTGCGCTGTGGGTATCTGCTCCAGCATGGTTCTCTCCGGGGCTGCAGGGGAATCTCTGCTCTGGCACCTGGAGCAGCACCTCTCCCTCCTCCTTCGCTGACCTGGGTGTTCGTTTGCGGGGCTGGTTTTCACATGCTTTTCCCCTTCTCTGCCCGTGTGGTGGTTTCGCCCTTTCCTACATTTGTTTTTCCTGAGGAGCTGCCAGCACGGCTGAGAGGCTCAGCTGTGCCCTGCGGTGGGTCCATTGAAACCGTCCATGTCCAGCACGGGGCGACCCCTGGCTTCTTCTCACAGGGACCTTCCCACTAACCTGCCACCTGCACCTAATACAGCAAAGCACTGAACAGCTTATACATTGGGCAGTATTTGTGCAGCTTTGTGTCTTTTCTGTCTCAAAACAGGTTCTGCTACTTTGTTGAAAATGCAAAACATACTTCTTGAATATGAACAGAGAATAGAACGTCAGAAAAATCGGAATAAAGCGCTCTCAAGAGAAGTAAGGAAATTGGAAGATGAAAGGGAGGAGTCACAGTTCAGAGCGGAGAAGACTCAAGATTTGAAATCCGTGTTGGCTCACCAAGAAGCGGAATGGAAAAGGGGTATCCAAAGCCTTAAGTATGTAAATTGTGGTCTGATAATGTATTATCTTGTCAGTGGTTTTGTTCCGAAAGACACTGATGGTGCAGGCAACAGGATGAGAAGTTTCCAGTCTTTTGGGTTTGGGTTTTTTGAATCCCGTGGGCCAGTTATGCTATGAAGTACATAATGTGAGAGGGGAAAAACGTCCGGATACCAGCTCCATGTACAGTCTTCTGGATGTTGTTCTAACTTTGTTTTCTAGCAAGAAAAGAGCAAGAGAGTGTGTACGGGGAAATCAGATTTATAAGAGAGATCTGAGAGATGGTTGGGTGTGGGTTTTTTTTTCGTTTTGTCCTCGCAGCTTCAGTTGGCCTATAATACTAGGATTTCTGGTAACTCCACCCAGTGCAAGTCAAACCAGAGCTTAGAGCATTTGTTTGCTTACCTGTTTGTTTGTTGGAAAGGTCAAGTTTGGGATTGCCCCTTTCCCCACACTCCTGAGCTAGACCCGGAGGTGTGAGGTTTCTCATCGCTGTTGACATCACGTCCGACAGGGGTGGCCAGCAGGCACCGTAGGCAGTTGAGCAAGGACAACTGCAGAGCCCTGGCCTGGGAGGGGAGATCTCCTCGTGGTGATCCCCGGTGGGATGGCGTGGCTGGGGAGCTGGCCCAGCAGGGCCAGGCGGCCCAGGCAGAGAGCGAGCTCAGCAGGAGCCACCGTGAGCTGGCAGCTGGGGCGGCCCGCAGCGGCCTGGGCTGTCTGGGGGGCAGCAGTGCCAGGGCACTGGGGGCAGTGAGTGCCCACCCCTCCTCAGGGCTTGCTGAGCTGTGTCTCGAGCCCGGGGTCCGGTTTTTGGCCGCCCAGCCCAGGAGATCTTGCCCAGCCCGTGTGAGGTCGGCAGGGAGATGCCGGGCTGGCGCGGGGGCAGGAGCACCAGCCCTGTGAGGGGAGGCTGCGGGAGCTGGGCCTGGGGGAGTTGGGCCTCCCAGCGCGGGGGAGGGGAGTACGAGGAAGACGAGGCCGGTCCCAGCTTGGCCTGGGTTTGACTTCAGCAGGTGTTCAAAATCCTCAAGCATCTGTCAAGTATAAAGAAGTAGTATTTTCATTCTAAGTGAATTCTCCAAGCAGCGTTAATTTATACTTTCGAAAGTTACACTTTTTGCGAAATTACACTAGAAATTACATGTAAAGCTTTTTCCTTGCAATATACGCCATTCAAATACAAATGTTTGTCAGTCTTTCAAGTAATTTTAGTGGTGGTTGATTCTTGTTTTGCAGAATTTCTAAAGCAGGCTTTCAATTGGCAGTTCTTCCCTTACGCTGACACTTGATTTTTTTTTTTTTTTTTTTTGTTGACTGTTGCGAGTATATGGGAAAAAATAGTCAAAATAATGATCAAACACAAAGCTGCTTGCTTGTTTGGGTACCGTGGGCACACCATGGACCGTTTTTTACCATGTCAGTGCTTATTGCTGATTGTTTCAGTTGGTAAAGAAGCTGACCTTCCATAAGGCTTTCCTTGTAAGTCAGCTTCAAAATGAAATTGCTGTAGTTTCTCCCAGAGGTAGATCCGACTGGGGTTTAAAACTGTTTTTAATCGTATTCAGCTTAAACCCCATGCATTTCTGAATCTGGTTTTGAACACTGACATCCTTCTGGAGTAAACAGAAGCTGCTTGTTCTGCCTGTGGTCAGCAGTTGTTTTAGACTTACAGAAGGCTTGCTGAAAAATTGTTGGGTCTGCCATAGGTAAGTGGCGTGCTGATTCACCAGTATTGCTTCTGGTCACTGAATCCGTAATGTGTAGGCAATGCTCAGTATACTAAGAAAATGTATACTAACCATAGTAAAAGTTTACGATGCTTTGATCTGATGAGACAACAAACTCCTTTTTCAGCAAAATGGCTGTAATATGAAGATGGATTTTTTTAATTTTATTATAGAAGTGTGCACACTGGTGTGTGTTTCCCTATACAAACTTACAAATAACTGATAAATCACTCAAAGTTTTTTTTCTGTATCTTGTACAACTGATACCATGCACAATGGCATGAAGTTAGAATTCTTTAAAAAGTTGAAAAGTACAGTAAAAATATGAACTCTGAAAACGTTTAACATTTTTTATGGTTTGAGTTGTCTCTGCAAGTTCATCATGTGGAATATCTACTTTTATATCAGTGCTTTTGTTTCTCAAATACTCCGTTAAATCCCAGATCTTCTTTGAAACAAGAAGAAGAAAAGAGGCTCAGAGTAGAAGTGCTGTGTGAGAAAAGGAGAGAAGACCTCCGAAGGAAAGAAGATCAATGTTGTAAAGAGATGGAGGAGAAACAGAAACTTGAGTTACAGTCTAGGAATTTAGAAATGGAGTTAAGAACACTGAGAAGGCTCTTGAAACAGGTCTATTAAATAATGAATTAAACTCTTTGTCTTATTTTCTGCTTCTTTTCAATTGTATTCCAGTATGCCTAGAGAAGGAGGCGCTTTGTTCACGGAAGAGGCGTTGGATAACAGTTGTCAAATTTTGAGAACAGTAGAGTACAGTTGGTTCACAATTGGGTGGTTGTTTTTTTTTTTTTTTGCTTTGCAGTTTATTATTCCCTTTTTCCTTTTTCAAAATTTAGGTTTCATTTGTATTTCAGGCAAAGCCTGACCTTTTTTTGAATTACTACAAAACATCCTGTATTTCGCCTTCTTAAATTTTCATAAGAAAATTTAAATTTATTTATTTATAGGTGGATTATCATAACGGTGGGGAATCAAAAATGTTTTCAAGTATGCAAGGGAGAATGGGAAGATGTATTGCTAGCTCTGTTTTTTCTTAAGATGCAAGCAGTTTTATTGTATTACTGTAGGTTGAAGAGGAACGTGATGAAACACAGAGACAGCTCTCTCAGGAAAAGAGGGCCAGAGCCCTTCAAGAAGGAATTTTGAACAACCACCTTGGGAGACAAAAGGAACTAGAAGAAGAGACAAGAAGATCTATAGGAAAAAAATCAGAGGTAAGCAGATTTTTTTTCTAATAAATTACATTTCACCATGTTTGTTTTAAAGTCATAATAAATCTTACATAACTTTTTCTGTTTCTTGATGTTTATTTACTGTTTACCAGTGTAACTTATCTGGGTAAATACCTTTCTTGTTTTCTCTTATGTCTAAAAGTTCTGGAAAGCAGCATCACTCCTGTATGTACCTGAATTACTTGTGCAAGTCGGAAGCTAATAGAAGACACTATTTACCCCGTTTCTTAACCTATCTGTTATTTTCCATTTCATAGACATTTTGTCATCGCTTTTTAGGCTTTCTAGCAGTGAAACACCTAGCTACCTATGGCAAGGTTGACCAGGAAGAAAGTTGTTTGACAGTGTTTGTGTTTCCATTGCTTTTATTTTTTAATTAGTTATTCCCTTATTGAACTTACTTCAAGTATGCCTTTCTTTGCCACCTCCACATAACTAAAATTTTATGATCGACTCTCAGCAATGAATTCAACTCTCTGTAAGAGTTAGAGTAACTGGAGGAGAAAAAGCAATCATAAACACTGTATTAAAAAAGATCTTGAAAAGAGTTTACTGAATTTCCTAAAGAATGTGCAGTGCCTTGAAGCCTTTTTGTTCTTGGCTGTGCTGCCCAATAAATGTAGGGTGAATGTGTTTAAGTGGGAAAAAGTTATACATACAATAAAGAGGAAATATACAGGACTATTGCATTCCGGGGGTGATTGAGTCTTATAGCTAACTTTCAGTAATACAAAAGGATAAGTGTTCAGAAGACATTTGAGAAGGAAAATACCCTTTCTGGCCTTGTTTTTACCAGATCTGTAGCACAACTAATTCAACCTTAAAGGCAGTATTATAAAGGCATGCACATACAAGAAAGCGCTGTCATTTTAAAAGCTTTGGTTGCTGGTTTAAGGGGGGAAAAAAACGAAACTGTGTATTTGGGATGTTCATTTAGGTTTTAAGGCTATGTTGCACTTCCGTTGGGTACGTACATTGTACATGTGCATGGGTTCACAGAGTAGCTTATTGCCTGAAACTTCATCTTCGAAGTCATGCTTCGGTACTAGAAATGTTAAAATGCAGTTTATTGCTGCAGGTTTTTTGTAGATTCATTTCCCAATTGGCTCTTTATTCATTTTCCCTGTCATTCAGGAATCCAGCACTGATAGAGAACAGGATCTGTTGTACAAGAATCAGTTACTACAAGATGAGATTGCTATGCTAAGGCTAGAACTCACTCAAGTAAGACTTAGGCACCAGGAGGAACAAGGAAAATATTTAAAGGAAAATGAGACCTTGAAAGAAAAAAATGAAGCTCTCAAAAAGGAACTTAAACTGCACAAGGAAGCATTAAGACAAATGTTTTTTCAGTTCAACGCGGAGCTGGACTTAGTAAAGAGAGAATCTGCAGTGCTGACTTCCAAACTTGAGCAGACAAACAAAAGCAAAGACAGACTAGAGACAGAAATTGAATCATTTCGTTCCTCCCTGAACGCTGCAGTTCAAGAACTTGAACTTCATTTGTCATCAAAAAGCAATGCTGAACGAAGATTTCCCAGAGAACGTGATGAATGCCTTTGCTTGCAAGTCGAGCTCCATCGTGACCTCTCTGACGTGCAAGAAACCAACAAGAGCTTGTCTCTGCAGCTGTGTAAAGCTAAAAGCAAAGCTAATAGGCTAGAAAATGAGCTTCACCAGTTGAAGCAAATGCTCAGAGAAAAAGCTTTGCTTTTAGAAATGACAAAAAAGAATTAAGTCAAGGCCAGTGTCGGGCAAAGGAATGTGATCATGCTCGACAACTTGAGAAAGATCCAGTAAGCAAACTTGTAATAAAACAGGAGTCCCTGCAGGAGCGATTGGCCCAGCTCCAGAGTGAAAACCTTTTTACTCCATCAGCAATGGGAAGAGATGCAGAACAAGAGGATCATGAAAGAAAAAATAGTGGATTATGGGCAGGAGCGTTTTAATGACATTTTCAACAAACTTAGAGCTGATACAGAAAAGCAAGTTTATCTAATAGAAGAGCGAAACAAGGATTTAAATGCCAAGCGTACTGATTTAAGGGAACAAGTCTTTAAATACGAGACTGACGTAGTAGAAAGACAGGTAAAGTATATGCGTAGAAAGAACAATTTAAAGTTTGTCCGTTCTTGAAATTAGTTTGTTCCTCCAATGTATCCGGTGCAAGTTACATGCATGGGACCAAAGAATACTCATTTGTTCTGGTTTGTTATGTTTCCCTCGGAATTGCGGAAAGTTTTGGCAACGGGGATATTAGTCCTCAGATCTAAGCAGAGAACAGAAAAAAGGTATCCAAGTCTAAGCTTTGATCAAGAAAGGTGATTCTTCTCTAGAACTTTTTTCCATCTATTTTCCTTAGTCCATGTTATGCCCTATAGAATAGTCTAAAGTATTTGATGGTTTTGATGTAAGTATTGCACTGATGACCTGAATGAGAGTGGTATAAAAGGAGGAACCATCCAATACACGAGGGCTGAGAAATGAAGATACAGAGAAGTGAAGTGGTTGGGGATAGATTTATATGAAGCTTCTATAGAGGGGAAAAAAGAGGTTCTCTGTAAGCTGCTATCAAGATTGAAGAGTATTAGTAATGTCCAGCTGTTGATTTCTGTATGTGTTTTGAGGGTTCTGAGGGGCCTGCCTGTTCCTCAAAGTTCATGTCAGACGGTGACCTTAAGCTTTCTCTTTTATGATGTGTAGCCACACTCCAGCAGTACTGTCAATCATTGTAAACTGTGACTTGCTTTGTATTCTTACTACCAAAATAATGGGTTCCTTTTGAAGATCATGTGAGAGAGTGTGTGTGTGTATATGTATATAGCTATATATATATAATGAGCTATCCAGATTTTTGTAAACCTAATCTATCAGTATTTCTAAAACGAGCTGAGTAAGAAGACTACAAGAGGATGTGATTCAACATACCCTTAAAGTGTATCTCAAAGGAGCTTTCAGATATTTGTATTCATTTAATTGTATTTGTATAGTGAAGAAACAGAAGAAAGAACAATCTAACACAAAGTCCTGCCTTCAGTCACCGGAGTAATATTTGCAGTCAAACTGTGGCTCTTAGATCACAACAGATTTCTTTGGGTTTTGTTAGAAAAAAATACCCGATTGCAGTGTGTTCCTGTGTATTGTTCAAGGAAGAACAATACCTGAGCCTTTTTTATGTGTTAGGAAACAGAAATCCTCATGAACAGCTGCTGATAGTCAAAGGTGCTCAGCTGAGAAAGATGATGAGAGGTCATCATCTGTGCAGATGCCTGCTGGTGGCAGGCAAAATTTCATACTTTTGGGTTCAATCTAGACAGGTCTAACCGTATAACAAAATAAGTTAAAGGCGTATTTCATGTTCTTAGAACTTTCTTCATGCTAATTTAACTGTTTCGTTAGGGCATGTTTGGACAACTGCAGCAGGAGCTTGCTGATGCACTTAAAAAGCAATCTATGCCAGAAGCTTCACTTGAAGTTACTACACGCTACCACAGTGACCTGGAGAGAGACAAGCTGCGCTTGCAAAAGGAGTTGGAAAAAAAGGTGAAAACTAAGGTAGTTAATGTCTGTAACTATATGAATAAATCTGAGTGTAGCTGTTGAAAGTAGGAGCGAATGTTGTCCTTTTGCACCACCTTTTGCAGTGTTCTTACGAAAACTGAAGTATAGAGGGAACCAGAGGAGCTTTGCAGGAAAGCTGTAGGGTGATTCTGTGTGTGTGTGCATGTCATCTTATCCCCCAAAGTTGTAACCTCATCCTGTCGCTTCTAGAGTATTCCTTCTTCCCACCAGCTCCAGCTGCTGTTCTTGGTTATGGTTCCTAAGGTGTGTTTTACACTCCACATCAACCTTGGCCATAGGTCTTGGATGGGTGGAGGAGAGCTTAGGCCTGTTTCTGTGTAAGTTACTGCATTCTCCTGCGCTCTTGTCTTTTCCGGCCACCTTACTTTTTCTTCTGCCACTGTTGCTTTCACAGACGCAGAAGCAGAACATGCTGGCTCTGACATCCAAGGACTTGCACAGCACGTGGGAGGAGCACTTGAAGTCAAGATCCCACCTTGAAGAGCGCGTTGCTCAGCTGGACGAGGAGAAGGCTGAACTGTTGCAACAGGTGAGCCCAGAAAATTCTCCAGGCACCGAGCCAATACCCAGGAGAACCACATGCACCTTCTGGTCAGGTTCTTACATATCATTGTTTTCTGTTATCCCTGCCATTCAGGCTGCGAGTACCTTATCGTTTGGGGGTCATGGAGGAAGCAAATAAAAGCTAGATGGGTATCTTTGTGTAAGTTCTGGAGTGGCTCTGTTGGGAAGAGTTCCCAGTGTGGTTTGCTATCAGTTGAGCACATCGAGCAAGGCCACAGTTCCCAGTTCTTCCTTGGATTTTGTGTGGTCATCTTCTGACCCCTTGGTTTCTGGGCAGGTTTAAAATGCTTGATGTTTCCAGTGCGTGTGTGGAGGAGCTGCTGTATGTTTTCAGCGTAGCGGGAGCTTAAAAGCCTTGCAGAAAAACATACTGAAGGAATGCTGGGTAAATGAACGAGTGCTTGGGAAACAAGCAGCGCCTGCCAGTTGCCAAGGGACAGCCTTCCCCTTTTCTCCTTTTCTGTAGAGGGAAAATGGAAGTACAAAGTCAAAACAGCTGCCAGCTCTCCTCTGGTGTGGCTGAGAAAACACCAAGAGGAGGAAAACCAGCATGTGGCTAAGTAAATGCCCACACAGAAGAGGTGGAGGTAATGGCCGAGGGGAATAAAATGTTGAAGAACTCCAAAAGATCAGATTCCTCCACAAGCCCCTGCCTGCTGGTTGCTGGAAGATCCCATGAAAGCTTTGGATGGATCCATGTTCTCCCATGAAGTGCATACCTACGTAATCCCTACTATGAGCAGAGGCACTGCCAAAAGTGTTCTCCAGCATCTTTTCCACCTGTTATGTCTAGAAGAGGATGGCCTTTGCTTCAGCGAGGGCATCTGTTTCTGTAGTTACGTATTGGTCTGTTTGATGTGAAACCTGAAGGGATGGAATATCCTCAGGAATTCCGTCCCATGGCATTCTGTGGAACGTGGCTAACGGATAGAGACGTCCGGCAGCTTCTCTGTGGAGAGCGCTAGATGCACAGACTGTACGTAGGTATTTTTCCTGTGCTCTGTGTGTGTGATACACTTTCAAAAGAGAAAAGAAAGATGTGAGAGTGAAAGAAAGGAAGTGAAGAAGCTGGTAGAGTTGAAACGCCCAGCTGAACTACGTCTGGCCCAAGAAATGAAAAGAAACCTCGATCTGCAGAAAGACTGTAAGAGGGACGGCTTTTTAGCGTGGTGAAGAGGTATCCCTGCGTAGAAGTCATGTTTTATTAAACTTTAGTGTAAAAATAGGTGTACCTAACTGTGAGCAGATGCCGGCCTCGTGTTAGTTCTTGCAAGGTACTTCTGTACACCAGCCCCTAGTTTTCACTAGCTGCCAAAACAACTGCAGATGCAGGTTGCCCTGCAGTTCTCCTGGGAAAAAGGGAGTCTTTCATTCCTCTTTTCAGGTGAAATCTGGACTCTCCAAGTGTATGTGGCACAGGAATACTGGTTTTTCCTGGTAATTCCTGGTGTGTCAAGTACATTAAAGATGAAGCAAGCGGTGTCTGTGCTGTTTACATGAGAGTATGTGAAAAAGTCCAGTTTTGTTCCTTTGCTTCATTGTTTTCATGACTAGTTTGCAGTGCAGGTTGAAGAGGCTGCTGAGCAGAGCTACGAAGGAACTAAGGGTGTATGAGGAGAGAGGGGGACTGTCCCAGCTTAATTTGCAGGGAGAAGTGAAGAACAGGTATTCTGAAATGGTCAATGAAATTGGCAGATTAAGAACAAAGGTGAGCTTTATTTTGTTTGGGTTATTGTGGTGTTTTTTCTTGTGAAACCTTTGTTCTTTCTTTATACTTCTTTTCATATTGTTGACTTTTTTTCTTGGCTGTATTTCTGAAATTATTTGGCTGTTTTTTGATGTTCCTTCTATGGTCACAGTAGTAGGCGACTGTAATACTGATGTAGCTCTTAGGGGTAAAGATGGAAGTGTTACGTACACAGCAGTATCTGCGAGGGCACATCAGGGGTAGGCTGTCCTGCAGAGGAAGGGCAAAGCAAGAGCCACAGCAAGGCTGGCAGGGTCTGTGACCACACAGGCCAGGGATCAGCCCCACAGGCCCTCACCAAGAAGAGCAGAAGAGTTCTGGGGACAGTAAGCAGAGTGCGCCAAGAGTGCAGATCACCAGGCCGGTCCATAGGGATGGGCAGGTCTGCAGTCCTACTGGGCCGTCACGTCCATGGGTGAGGGTCAGGGCTGAGAGCAGTGAAGGCCCAGCACAGGCCTGGCTGCAGCTTGAGGCCGTGGCAGCATCGTCGGGCTCCGACGGATGCATTCCCTCTCGGAAGAGAGGGGAGTAACGCCACCATCACTCGGAACAGCTCTGTGCAGTTGGCCTTGCCCAAGGTCACCCCCTGAAGCCTGTCTCGGGCACGAGTTGAGCAGGAGGCAGGTGGGGGTTTGCTTTTCGGAATGGTGTCTTTGCTTCCCAGGGCACAATGCAGTGTGAGGTGGTGCGGAAGAAACCCTGTAACTTGTTGCTTACTAGTAGCTGACTCAGTCCGTCTTTCCTGGTCTTAGAGACCCACAAATGGTTTTGAGGTTGCTCTGCGGCGAATGAAGAGACGGGACGCAGCTTGATGCAAGCAAATGTCAATTTATTGTACAGAAGCACGCGTTTTTATACACTTTCAGAAGCTGCGCGTTTTAAACTAATTGGTTCTTGAAGCTAAGCCTTGCATACTAGGCAATCCCTGATTGGTGGTTAACTGCCATCAATTAACAGCAAGGTGTTACCTTTCCTTGGCGCCATCCGTCTCCCACTCCCCTGTGCTCTGCAAACATGCCTCATCATGTTAATTGTTGTCTAGACAAGCTCGAGCACATTCCCCTCAGCTAACCGATTGCCACGCGTGGTCCTAGTTTCCAGCCCGCTCCTGCATTGCTCTGGCCGTTCGGTAGCATGTGACCTTTTAGCTGCTTCTCCGCTCATTACTGAGATAGCTGTGTTTCAAAGTTATGCTCCTTTTTAGAAGATATTATTGTAGAACGAGTCAACTGCCTTGACAGTGGCTCATTTTTAGTTCACAGGTTAGCAGCATATTTGTGTTCCTGTTGGAAGAGTTATTTTGAATGACAGGGAATGGAATTACGTTTGGGCAATTTTAAATAAGTGTAAAGTTTCTACGTATTTTAGAGACTTTCAAGTGTTGACTCTGCTGGTTTCCCCCACTTTTTTAAAAATAAAAGATGATGGGATATCATGTTTTATGGTTAATAGGTATAGACGATGGATGTTTCTGGAGGGGGAAAGAAGGGGATAGAGCTGTAGTTGACCATTGGGACCTATGGGAAGTCTGATATTTCCTGGAAATCTTTTGAAAACAAACTGTAGCTTTGACCTAAAGAGACTGTCTTCTGCCACCACTGCTGCAAAAGCGGTGTTCTGAACTGCTACTTCCAGATCTTTTAGCGTAATGGAAGAGAAGGGTATCCGTTTCTTGCCTTGTCAGTTCTGTGACAAAGCTTTGACCGTGTGACAGCATGTGACAATTCCTCTGAAGCGTGACACATGGTTCTTTTTCTGATGAAACCAGAATGTGGCTGTGATGTAACTGGGTATGGGTGTGTTTGATTTCCTATGATCGTATGAACATCTCGCAGAAGAATAGCCCTAGTGCTTTTCAGCCTAGCCCTGCGGGTGTAATGCCGCTGGTTTGGTACCTCTTGGTCTGTGACCCACTGCAGAACTGAGGAAGGATGGGAACCTGAGGAATGCTGTCAGAAATTATGTGAAAGCTGTTCTTGTTTTAAAAGAAGAGCCTGGTTTCACTTTTGTTTTAACACTGATCAGCAGATGATAATAGTCTTGATGGCCAACTCCTTTACCAATTTTCACAGATTTGACTGATTTTAGATCCCTCTGAGTTCCCTGGTTTTTTCCCCTTTCCTGTCTACAGGTTGATGAACTTTCCCAGCAGCTGGAGATAGAGTCTAAAAAAGGCATGCAGCTAGAAGCACAAAATCATGATTTGCAAGAGGAGTTGTCCACCATGCGTGGGAACCATGAAAAACTGGAAAAGAGCAAAAGCTAGCTGAAAGAAGAGGTGGCTAATCTCAAACACCATATGGAGACTAACATGGTGGATCGCAGCCAAATAGAACAATACAAAAGAGAGGTGGAAGAGTGAGCTGAACAAGAAATAAGACAAAAACTGCAAGAAGTCAATCTGATTTTGCAGGTAAGTTAATTTCTTATGTGTGTCTGTTATAGACTTCTGTTTTGGTTGTCATTTTTAGGGGTGGGTGGTGGTGCCTGATTCCATGTGTTACACTGTACTTCTGTTTTTCCTGAAGGGCAGTGGGAGAAGGGAATATGGTTGGGCAAGATGCTTTCATGTGTGTGCAGTGTGCCTGCAGGCCCTGAATCAAAAACTTGCCAAGGTAGAATTTCATTTTGCAGTTCTTGGAGGGGTATCACTGTCCACTGGTCTTGTTCTCATTGTTTATCCTTGAATGGGTATTGCAACTTAGAGTTGTCACAGCCAGGCATACACATCTTCCTTAGTCATTGCACAAGGGGCAACGCTCAGAAAAGAAGTCACCAAAGCTGCAGGGTGGGGGCTGGGGGTGCGGCATCTCCATAATTTCTTTGAGGAATGCTATGCCCTGTCCTACAGAGATTGTGTTCTTCCATCAGTAGCTTTGATGAAGAATAGTGCTAAGATGGGGGTTCTTTCTGAATGAAAAGAATCATTTAGTGTGGTAGTTCCAGGGTTCTGCCCTGGTCGCTGATGGCAGTGAGGAGGCACAGTTGCCTCGCTGAATAGAGCTGGGCCCTTGAAATTGGGTACATGCAATTGACTGGCGAGGAGAGTTCTCTTTTTCTTTGCGGTGGTTGAAAGTGTGTATCTACTTCAGATGCAGGCAGCCTCCCAGGACAGATTAGAACAAATCAGAGCCAGTCGTCATGCTTTGCTGACAAACCAGCTAGAACACAGAATTGGAGACCTCGAACGTGAATTGGACAGGATAAAAAATACCCAATGAGACAGTATTTTTCAAAAAGAATCTGTACAGGCAGAAGTGGAAAAGTACAAAGACCTGTATCTGGAGGAAGTTAAAAATGGAAGATGCCTAGGAAATAAACTGGAAGGGTAAGTCCATGCATTTTTGGGGTGATAATAAGTTACTACTTTTTCCTCAAGCAGTTTTCTTCGTTAAATACCTTTTCTACATCTGTTCAGCATTATGCATAAGATAGCATATTTGTGATGAAAGTACCTTAAGGCTTCCCCCTGTTCATTGGAACTATCTTCATTTCTCTTCAGTGTTCCAGCCGTAACACCACCAATCATGGGCATTGATAGGATATTTTTGAAGTTGAGTTTGTTTTAACAGGCAGCCTTTTTGCCAGTCTCTAATCTCCTCTTCTTGTTCTAAGTATGGCAGAAAATAGAATGTCATGTCCTTTACTGCTTGAATAAGGATAGACATGACTATTAATACACTTGGCCTTTACTAAAAAGGCTATAGCCATTCTTACCTGTAAAAGGAGACCTTTGTAGTCTGATCAGGCTTGAGTGAGTACTCAAGTGTTTGCCTATCTATTTGATAAAATTAGACTTCTCTATAACTCCATTTCAGTTACTTAATAATCCAAACAAAGCGTGGGACTTCTGAGTAATTGGGAGGTCTTGTACTGGTGACAAAAAGAGATTGATTGGCCCTGTGGAAGTGGGGAAGCCCGTCTTCCTATTTTTTTACTAACCTTTAGCCCAACAGCCTTGACAGTCAGTTAGATATACAGTTAAAACTAAAAGCAAGCAGTTTCTGCTCTAACCCTCTTCAGAGGAAGTTAGGACTGCAGCGAATGAAGAGACGGGACGCAGCTTGATGCAAGCACATGTCAATTTATTGTACAGAAGCACGCGTTTTTATACACTTTCAGAAGCTGCGCGTTTGAAACAGATTGGTTCTTGAAGCTAAGC
Source organism: Falco rusticolus (assembly GCF_015220075.1). NCBI lineage: Eukaryota > Metazoa > Chordata > Aves > Falconiformes > Falconidae > Falco > Falco rusticolus. The sequence continues at coordinate 43,102 of NW_023618231.1, read as the reverse complement.
CTTGCATACTAGGCAATCCCCGATTGGTGGTTAACTGCCGTCAATTAACAACAAGGTGTTACCTTTCCTTGGCGCCATCCTTGGCGCCATCTGTCCCCCACTCCCCTGTGCTCTGTAAACATGCCTCATCATGTTAATCGTTGTCTAGACAAGCTCGAGCACATTCCCCTCAGCTAACGGATTGCCACGCATGGTCCTAGTTTCCAGCCCGCTCCGCTCCTGCATCTCCCCCTTCCTGTTGCACAAAAAGAACCTTTGAAACCGAACGAGTAAAAACAAGGTATAAGTAATAGAACAAATAAAAAAGCAACTAAGACACATTATCAATGGCAAAATAACCCACTGTCTCTGTTCCGTACAATTTTACAATTTCCCCTTTTTGTTTTTGAACAGCTAGTACCAGGTTTGCCATGTTCTGCAGGGCCCTTGCAAACATGACAGCAACCAAGGTAATAGCAAACAAACAATACTGCCAATTGAGTGAATGGATGCCAAAAAGGCTGACATTTTCTCAGATTTTGATAACATGTTGCTGCAATGGGGTGCCTAAAATCCACGCAGCGCATACCATCAAAATCCTCACAGCCATGTCCTTGAACCAACAACAAAAAGCAGCGGCAATTTTGACTCACATGCTTAACCGCCTACCAAACAAGGTGATTTAACTCTTTAATGCTTTCCCTGCTGTTACTCCGGATAAGAGAAGAACCGCTGCAATACGTTCCCAATCATAGCCTCCTACTACATTAGCATCTACAGAAAGACAATGATCGACATTCAAAGTGTAAACAATATCATCTTCTTTTGGATTAACATTATACATAGGTGGAAGGGCACACCAAACAAGAACTGGTTCAGTCAAAAAGTTCGAAACATAGCATGCCTTCTCTGAACATACCTCTGGGGTCACTCCCTTCATTCCCTCTTTTTTTATGCAAAGAGAAACACTTTCACCAAAACAGAGAAGCCCCTATTTACATCTCTGAGCCAGGACACAAACCGCAGCTGTATGCGCCACCAGGCTCAGGGCAGGAATCATTCATGCAGTTACATAGCTATATATCTCTACAAGCGTGCAGACACCTATTAAACACTAGATAACCATGTTTATCTTTCCTATTCTCCTTCACAATACCTAGTTGTTTCTCTCATTAGTTTCCAGCCCGCTCCTGCATAGGACTCCTGTCCCAATATGCTAGCTTGTTCTCACTTAAGACAACAACAATAAAAGTTAGTTTCTTGCTTGCTTTTACTTCTAAGTCTTAGACTCTTAAATGTTTATGAAATGTGAAGAGGCGGTGAGGCGAGTGTGATCAAGTTCAGCGCTATCTTTACTTGTCAAATTCCTGTTCAAAGTCAGAACGTATTACTTGGGAGCAGAACTCGAGCCCTTTCTTCTGGCCTGGTGTCTAGTGCAGAATGGGAGAAGGAGGGAGGGTGAGAAACACTTGAGAGCTTTGCACAGTGTGTCAAAGCTAGGTGTCTGCTGGACTTAACCTTCAGTCAGCTACTTAGACGTGTCTGTAATGTAGTGAGCTTAACAGCTCCAAACAGCTCTATCCCGTTTGAAGAGAAACTCGAGCCTACTGGTAGCAAGGTTGCTTGCAGCTTCTTGCTAGCAAAAATTGCACGATGGTGTGATAAGAATCATTTGAAATGAGGGTAAAGGTTGAAGTAACCTGCTACGCTTGGTGCATATTTTAACTTTACCATTTGGAATGGAATGATAAAGAACTAAGAGAAAATTAAGTTGGTATTTTTGAGCTTGGAGCACACTAGGAATGCTGTCTCTGCCTTATTATCCATTAAACATCTGTTTACATAGCGTAGCAGCTGCTAAAGCTACCCATAGGGGGAAAAACTGTTAGAATGAAGAAAGCTGCCTTGTGTGCAGCTGCCCACTTGAATATGTAATTCCTGGTCTCTTGAATGAAATATAACTTGAACGTAGGAGTGTTTGTGCTCAGGAGAACAAAACCCTTTACACTTCCACCAAAGCTGCTTGTAATGCATATTTCAGACGCTAGCACTCAAGTGTTTAAAGAAGCTTTTAAACAGAAGCCTTAGTTCTAAAGGATCAAGGGGCCGGTTTCTTTCTACTCTCTTCCCCAGATGAGTGCAGTGTTACTGCAGTAAACTGTTTATGTATTCTGTGACACTTGAACTATGAGTGCAGCAATGATATGGTGCCGGGAGTGAAAGAAGGCAAGCTGCTTAATTTGGGGTTTTTTCTTTTATTCTTTAGAAAAGCTTTAGAGCGTCATTAACTATTTTAGTACTGTAATGATTATCAAAATGAAATGTTGTTTTCTCTATGTGATTACATTGGATTTATTTGATCCCTCAAAGTAAAGGTTCTGCTGGTGGCAGAACAACTTGCTTCTGTTCTATATATGTATCTAAAGTGCATGTTCACAGCTGTTCCACCTTTCTGACAAAGTGCATGATGTCTTGTGCCAGAAGCTTTGGTTCCTCAAAGGCAGCAAAATGCCCTCCACGTGGCATGTAAGAGTAAGTGATGTTGCTCTTGAAGACCTCCTTTGCCCAGACCCGTGGTGTATGTACTAGCTCCTGAGGAAAAAGCTGCAGTCCCTATGGGAACATACACTGCAAACCTAGAGGACATTAATTAAGTGCCTTTTTGAAAAAAGTCCTGGGGAAATTCTATAAAAACCTCCTGACTCTAGTAATTGCCACAGTCAGCTGGCAGAGCTTCACCGCAGCGACACATTTTGTGGTTTGTACTCTGCTGAAAAGCTTTGCTTGTATTTGAATCTCCTTGAGTATGAGAATGTTATACCCAAAAACCTCAACAAAACTTTTTTTGGAAATAAATATGTTCCATTACTAGATCCACAGCTTCTTGATCCTGCCAGAGCTCTGATATTTGAAGCATGATTTCCCTGTGATATTATCACCTGTAAATCAATTCTCCTTTTAAAAACATTTCTGCTAGTTTTCTGGTCAGACACTAGACATACTGGTCTTTGTTTTTCTGGGGGCTGTCTTCATTGTTTGGCTTTTGAAAAGAAAACCCAAAAAACCCCAACCTGGTATCTGGTTTGTCTCCTTTTATTTCTCTGATACTGCAATCAGTTCAAGCAACAGACTAGGCATTAGCTGACGTTTCACTTTGAGTTTCCTCTTTTCCAGTTAAATGCCAGGATGGGGTGCTATTCCTTCTATGGTCTCCATACCTGATGCCAGTCTGAGAGAGCTCTGCTGTCTTTCCTGATGAGGGTTTATTTCAATAAAGGAATACCCCATCATCTTTGATAATATTATACAAATAAATCATTTAACTTTTCTGAGATGGCCATACCTTTCTTCAGACTCCTTATCTACTGGTCCCACTACATCCTGCTTCTGGCTTCAGGTATTATGGCTGTGTCTACCTTTCTGCAAGTTTCACATTGCACTTGCTTATCGTATTTTTCTTGTTTTCACCCACATTTATTTCTAGAAGCTTCAATTTCAGGGTCCTGTGCTTTACTTTAAGAGGCTTTTTGCAAAGGGGTTCTTTGCCATAGAGAAGTGGTATGCCATTTAAAAGACCTTGAAAAGTGATATTTGTAGTCTCCATCTTTTTTTAAGTGGTTCCTTTTCACTTCCTTTTACACAGCTCTTGTCCCCATGTCTTGCATTCAGTCACCAGAATTCATTGCTTCTCAAACATGGTTGGCTTTTGTTCAACTATGTTTTTATATGCCTTAAGCAGTCAGTATACAGAGTTCATAGTGATATAGAGAAGGTTCATTACCTGCAGTGTCTGGTTTGGTGGCTTGGATGTGTAAGTATCCAGACTCTCGCAATAGTTCATGTATATTCTTCTGGATGAAAGGATACATATGTCGAACATCTTCCCTAGTAAAGCCTATGAGCCATGGTATATAAGCCCCAAGCATCACGGTTATCATCCTTCTCAAACCTTCTCTGCCAGCGAAGATAAGATTCACAGATCTGAAATCAAGTTAATGAATAGAAGGTTAAATCAAGCAGTTTTCTGTTTCCAAATTTTCTAGAAAATAAGTCTGACGGGAGCTGTAATAGAAGCATTTCACTAAGCCAAATACATAAGCCCTTCACATTTATCGTGATTTCAAAAAAAATTTGGGAGAGTTAAAAATGGTACAGCTGGTGCCATCTCCATCCAGGAAAGTCCTATACTTCATGGTACTGATCAGCTGCTGAAAGGCTGAGCTCCTTCCTTTTCTCCCTGCCAATTTTAAATTTATCTCCTTCCTGATTTAGAATGATGATCCTTGAGGTCTCAAATCAAAATGCAGCAGAGCTTACTTCCATGCCTAGTGAAAGAGAAGCCAAACAGCACTCCATTTTTCTCTGTACAACTCTTCCCTAGATAAGGGAGGCCAACAGCATCCTGGCTTGTGTCAGAAATTGCGTGGCCAGCAGGACAAGGGCAGTGATGCTGTACCCAGCACTGGTGTGGCTGCACCTCGAATACTGTGTTCGGTTTTGGGCCTCTCACTACAAGAAAGATGTGTCCAAAGAAGAGCAACGGAGCTGGTGAAGGGTCTAGAGAACAAGTCCTATGAGAAACAGCTGAGGCAACTGGGATTGTTTAGTCTGGAGGAAAGGGGGCTTGGGGGAGACCTTCTTGCTCTCTAAAACTACAGGAAAGGAGGTTGTAACAAGGTGGGTGTTGGTCACTTTTTCCCAGGTAACAAGTGATAGGACTGAGAGGAAACGGCCTCAAGTTGTGCCAGGGGAGGTTCAGATGGGATATTAGGAAAAATTTCTTCACTAAAAGGGTTGTCAAGCATTGGAACAGGCTGCCCAGGGAAGTGGTTGAGGTATTTAAAAGGTGTGTAGATGTGGCACTTAGGGACCTGGTTTAGCAGTGGACTTGGCAGTGTTAGGTTTATGGTTGGACTCAATGATCTTAAAGGTCTTTTCCAACCTAAATGCTTCTATGATTCTATGAAATTTAGAAAGCGTGAGAATGCAAATACCACTATCAATGCAAAGCGCATGAATATGACTGAATGCACAGGGGTGGGGATACCCCTGGAGAAAACAAAGCAGAAGGCGATGAGAGGCAGGGCAAACAGAAGGCAGGACCCGGACCGTGGAGCCAGAAGGTAGGGTAAGAACTGGAGAAACCTTCTCTGCACTGATTCCCTTTGCTACTCACTGTGGCAGCATCTGGGCCATGTTTGTGGTAATAAGAGATCCCCAGTCTTCTCCCTGTAGGTAGTATTCTTTGGAGCCCAATCTATTCATCAGCTTATGAAATTTCCGAGCAGTTGCTTTGCTGTCAAAGCCTGTAGGTAAAGAGAAAGAGAGGAAACCTGTTTGTCTTGGTGTATCATCCCCTGGCCAAAGATCATGGTCTGACAGAGGCACATGAGTATGCTGCTGTGTAAAGGCACAGTGTGCTATGCTGCTCTGCCTTGCTCCTTGGCAATACAGTGAACACAAGATGGAAATTCAGTGGAAAGTGGATAGAGTGGAAAGCAGACCTGGTTTCCAGCTACCATTACCTTCCAGATCTCCACAGGCAGCCCCAGAGCCTCAGCCACATGGGTGTTAGTGCAGAGCCAAGCATCTGCATTCACAAACTGCATTCCCTGGTGAGGGCCAGGGATGACTGAGGCTCCAAGAACCTGGCAATTCCAACAGCGCCTTTTCATCGCTCACCTTTCTGGTGTGGTGCCTCAGAGAAGCCATATCCTGGGATGGATGGGCAGATGACCTCAAACACCATGTCACCCTCATTCAGGCCATGCTCAGCTGGCTCTGTGAGTAGAGCGATAGTCTTGTAGAACTCGTAGAAGGAGCCAGGCCAGCCGTGGACCATCAGCAGAGGTTGAACAGCTCGACCGTGAGGGACATAGGAGGGCTTCACGTGGATAAAATGGATATCAATCCCTGCCACACATCCAGACAGATAAATTAAAGCCTTAGTTCCATCACAGTTTCTGTTCCGAACTCTGAAGAAGGAGGGTGGCAAAACTGTGATTAGCATTCACAGCAGAAGGTACACAATCCACCCATGGCAAGAAGATGCCTAGCTGAAAGGACATGCCTGGTATTTTACCTGTGTCTCATCTTTTACTTACAGACAGAGGTATTGATCCCAGTCCCAGTTACTGGGGTCACAGGAGACTGAGCATCCACCTCCTGAGAAATTGGTCTTACAGTATATAAGTACAGCTGCACTTCAATGAATAGCATAATGCAGCTAAGACACGTGCAAAAACATGACTAAATTACAAAATGTGTGGGTGATAAAAAGAGAAACATGGAAAAAGTAAGCGCAGGATATAAGTTTAACCTGCAGATCACTTATCTAAAGTCTGGCTAACCTCACCTGGCTAAACTGGGTGGTGGTGGTGGATATTCCAACCTCAGGGCCTGGGTAAATTTTATAGTTTTCAAAGGTGGCTTCAAGGCAATAGCAGAAGAAAACCTCATTGTTATTTCGTGCAGGTTCAGAGCCAGATGAAGCCCATCTTCAAGCAGATCTAATCTTATCACCACTGTGCAATGATCTTAATCTATAGAGGGTTATTAATAACATAGCCTCCACTACTGATCCTTCATTAAGCTGTTATGCATACTGTTGTCTTAATATAGTAACCTCTTAAAGCCCCCCATTCTCTCTGTGCATTTCAGAGTGAGACCTGCTCAAGCCACAGAGACTCCCTCACCTTCAGTGGTGGTTCGGAAATGGGGATATTTGTTCAGGATTTCCACTTGCTTGCGCCAGTCAAACTGGTTCCTCCAGAAGGCCACCACCTTCTGCAGGTAGATGGAGTTGAAGCCGTAGCGGAAGGCAGCCCCTTCCAGCTGCGGTGTGTAGCGGGCCTGCTCCAGGCGGCGATGCAGGTCCTGCGGACAGGAGCTCTTGCAAGGCTGGCCAGATGCCTGCATGTGCCCTATGCTAAGGCAGGCATGAACAGGCTCTTCTGGCTCCACCGGCTTCTGTGTCTCTCTCTGGGACACCACAAGCCCTCCTGAAGCACTGCCATACTCTGTATAACTTCCTGAATCATTTATATGGAGAATATATTTTTCTACAGGTTAGCAGTTCCCCTAGGGCACTCAGGAGTAGTGGGTTCTACGCTTGCCTTACTGCTAACTCGCTTTAGGGTTTTTGGCACTAGGAACTTGCCAGCACTGCCAGCTGAGAGAAGAACAAGCAGCTTAGCCTGTGCTACCGACTGCTAGTTGGCCAGATAATTAGTGACAGGCTTGTAGGGACAGAAGGAAGAAGGACCCCATCCTTCTTCACCCTTCCAACCCTGTCCTCTGTGGAAGCCCCTCAGTCCTGCCCTACTGGTGCCTTTGCTATCCCGGTGCCCTCCCACCCCATTCCACCACTGCAGACCTGCTGTCAAATTCTGCTGCTCAAAGCATGGCCTTTCTGCAGGAGCAGCCCCAGGTTGCATTGAGAGTCTGTGGTCTCAGAAAGCATAAAGACATTGCAGTGAATCTGAGCTCAAATCCCATTCATAAAGGGCAGTGAGCCAGAGCATCATCTAACGGACCTGCGCTGGCTATTGCCCCCAAGACATCACTCACCTCAAAGCAGTAAGGTGGGTGATGAACTGGCTCCACCTTGCAACTTTCTGCCCCTCCTTACCTCCCAGCCACGGGTACCTCAAGTTCTTTGTCAGATGTTTCAATCTTGAAGGGACAGATACTTTCATCTTCTTTCCCTTTTAGAGGTCTTTCATCTGAGCCCCACCATCCATTGCCCATTTCAATAGTCTTGATCTTGTGTCTAGACCTCAGCCAGTAAACCAGCATCCCTCCAACGCTCAGAGCGGCCACAGGGACCAGGACTGCATTCCTCTGAGAACATTCAAATGACCTGGGGAGGCATAAAATTGTTTGCGCCCAACAGAAGTGTCAAGGGTAAAGGGACTATGCTGAGGCTTGTAGTCACATTGGTTGGATGTGAGTAACAAACCCCATGCAGTCAGCAGGGGCTGGCTGTTTCTGTTATTTTTGAAGATCGCAGGCAGGATTTGTGGCAGGGTTACATCTACCAGTGTTTCTTAGGGACCTTAAGCCTTTGCTGATCAGGACTTGTTAATCACAAGGCTTCTCTGTCCCACTCCTTACGAACCAGGTGTGCCCTGGGAGACAAGGATCAGTAGGATATGGATCTATCTGTTTTAAGGCAGGTACTGAAGTGAATGGGATAGTAGCACCTGGACAGCTTCAGGAATAAAAACTGCACAGAGTGGGCTGAGGAGCAGAGACAAGAGTTTTCAGCTGCTGGAGACAGCTGGATGTGCTAGACATGCCCCTTGACTGTGCTATATACATAGCTCCCCTACAGATTCAGTCATCTTTTAGGGCAACGCTAGCCCTCCACCATAGCTGTCCATAGGTAAAGGTCTCAACTTGTCTGTCTGGTGCCTCTTTTTCTTACCTAGACAGCAAAGTTTCAGACTTTCTTGAGGTGTGGGAGCTAAGGCACCAGAGCTGGATTTAACAGGCAGACAGCAATGTTTTAAAACCGTTCAAACCCTTCAGCAATCAGTCCTAAATGTAGTGTCCCTTCCCATCCCTCTGACCTGTGCCTCAAGCTCTCCGGCTTCCCTTGGGGATTAGCAGAGCTGTCTGGGGCTATTGCAGGGGGCTCAAAGAAGACTGTGAATGAAGATTTTTTGTCATACAGGGTATGGAAGGGACTATGCTGTGCCCCAACCCAGGTGCTAATAAAAAGTGAACTCCTCAGCACAGAGCAGCTATTTCACTTACCTGATCCGGGACAAGATGCCATCCCTAGAAAATGGGGGTGGGGGTGGGGTGGGAAAGATTCTTAGTCTGATAGTGTTGTCTGAATGGTACCATCCCTTGGGGATGGTGCAAGGAACATCCCCTGCCAGCACCATTTACTGCGCAGCCATGGGATCACAAGCTGTTCAGCTGGCTGGCAACAGAGACAGTGTTTCTGGGCTGTGTTTTAGCTAGATAGTTTGTCACCATAATATTCCCTCCTTCAGCACAATTTAGATAAAAGGCACTGAACAACTGGGTAGGTGTCCTTGCGGTGTTTCATCCTACAGAGGGCTGTGTTACTTCAGCCAAGTAAATAGTTTATTTTGGCAGCTGTGTAGCGATAGGGGCCCAGCCTTGGCAGGGGACTTCCAAGCTCAAGGGTTACTCTGCTGCCAGCCACGTGGTACTCGTCCTGCCCAGGGCTGGCATGAGGAGCAGCTTGTGGGACCCTTCCCTGTTCAGGTTCAGTGAGCTGCTGTACCTTTGCTACTTCCAACTACTCCTGACTGGATACCAAGCTTTTAGGTCTCATCTGCCCGCAAGAAAAAGAAAACATCCTCTTTGGTTCTCTTTTAGCCTGGTAGATTCTCTTGCAAGAAAAGCAGAATCTAAAATCTACCAAAAACTTAGAAGCAACAGAGAAAGTCTTGTTACTCTGCCTTGTGGAAGGCAGCTAGATGAGGGAGCTGTTTGGTGTCATAATTATGATGCCTTGAGACAAAAAAAAATTAAAAAGGACAGGAAACTCCATGAAAAACCAAGTTCACTGGGTGTTTCTTTTTGCCTAGTACCCTTTCCCACTGCTACCTGTGATGCAGAACACAGTGCCTGTACTGGACACCCCAGCAGTAGTGAAGGCAATTGGGTAATTGATCTCTGAGACAGTCTATGTGATTTTTAAGGAAGTATCTCCTGAAACCACTCCCAGACAAAGAAGACCAAGAGCTCCTAAGAGTAAACAGTGTCAGCCTCCACCTCCCTGGAGGCTGAGTAGCTTATGCAACAAGTAATAACAATCCCCTGCACTTACATCCTGGATTTTAGTGAGTCAGAGGCATGAAACCAGTTATCACGGCAACAGCACAAACTCGGCACTGCTAACAAAGCAAGCATGTCCCAGAAACAGCTCTCTGAGTGGCACAGAACAAGGCTCAGTCTTATAAAGCCTCCTCCCTACCCATGCTCAGGGAAGCTCAGCTGCATGCTCCCACCCACCGATGGCCTGGTGGACCCCACAGGGCCTTTCTCCTGCCCCAACCCTGGGGACCCCTGTTTAGAGTCCCTCCTCCCTGTGCCAAAGAGATCTCACCAGGCGTTTGGAAGCATCTCCTGCCACATGTCCGCTCCTCCTCGCCTAGCCACAGCTCCCAGCGAAACAACCCAGGTGTCTCCTCTGCTGGCTTTCTCTTCCGCAGCGACACTCTCTTGGTGACAATGCAAGCTACACCAACCATCAGTGCCACCTATTGCCTAAGCGTGCACTTGCAGATTAAGTTCAGCAAGAGACAAATGCCAAGTCCTGCACGGGGAGGGAATAGCTCCGTGCATCAGCACAGGCTGGACGCCAGATGCACAGAAAGCAGCTCTGCAGAGCCTGGCCTGAGGTCCTCAGCTGAGCCTGAGTCAACAAGGTGCAGCAAAGGCCAGTGCGTACAGGGCTAGACAGCAAGCGTGTTAGCCAGCAGGCTGAGCGAGGTGATCCTTCGCTCTCTTCAGCACTTGTGGGACCACATCTGGAGTGCCATGTCCAGTTCTGGCCTTGCTGGCAGAGGAAAGGCTGGAGTGAGGCTGCCCACCCTTGGTGGTCAGGGCCACCAGGCTGCTGGGGGGCTGGAGCCATGTGGTGTACAAGGAGAGACAGAGAGACCTGGGCTTGTTCAGCCTGGAGGAGAGAAGGCAAAAGGTGGGGTCTTACTGCTGTCTACATCTACCTAGTGGAGAGTGTAGGAAAAATGGACCAAGAACAAAAGGCAATGGACGCAAATTGCAAGGAGGGAAATTCTGGTTAGATGTGAGGAAAAATTAGTTCACCATGGAGGTATTCAGACACTGGGACAGGGGCCCAGAGAGGATGTGGGATCTCCATCCTTAAAGGCAATCAAAATTTGACAGGAACAAGGCACTGAGCAACCTGATCTACCTGAACCTGCTCTGAGCAGAAGCTGCGATGAGCTGACCTCCATGTGCCCCTTCTGACCTGTGCATCGTGTGGCTCTATTCCATGTGCACCTGTGATCTGCAGCAGCCCAAACAAAAAAGGAAAAGTTGCTTTTCATTTTCCACAGAAATCAATGCTTTGTTTTAGCTCATTTTTAGACTTCATTTCCTTCATGGTTAGTAAAATCTTACTAGGTAAAGGCTTCTCTTTCCTAAATTGTGTCCTTGCTGTGCTTCAGTCCAGGAATAACTACATCTTACTGTGAGAGAAAATGATTCCTATCTCCATGCAACGCTCTAAGCGAAGTACCACCACCAGTGAGCTCTGTGATGGTTAGGTCTCATACCGTGACTTCATATGCAGCCACTGTGCCATCAAAAAAGAGTCATCAGGAAGAAAAGCTTGTAAATCCTTCATTTGGTCAAAGTTCAGTTTATTGCTACACCACAGCTATTTCTGGTTACATCCATCTGGGATTACTTAGCTTTAAGGTTCTATTTCCCAAACAAAACCAGCTCTTTTGAGGCCTCTTGGAAGATGATATCGCTGATTGCAGAGGGACTATAGTCAGAAGACAAGAGAATTATTAGCAACAAGGGGAAAGAACTACAACCCATGTGGAAGGTAGCTGAGGACCCTGTAAAGAGCCAGGTTGAGGTACTGCAGGCTGTGATGTCTTCAGTAGACAAAAGAGACCTCGAGGAAATTCTGTTTCTTACTTAGCACTGGGAAAAAGCATAAAGGCTGGTGGAGGAAGGACTGGCTTAAACAGCTGTGAGTGAATTTATCTATACCAGGAATGTGGGAGAAGAGCCAGCAGAGCTAGTTACAGCTACAAAGAAAAGACAGAAGTTGCTGCTTTCTGTATAAAAAGCTTGGGAAAGTCAGAATGGCTTTTACTTAAGATACAAGGTGACACACCAAGGCCACTAATACCCTGGGGCTAAAAGGCAAAACTTCACCACCACCTTCACCCCCGATAAATCTGAAACAGCTGGGATGCCAGGATCCCATCTACTGAAATGCAGGGTATGTGCAGGAGTTTTGTGTGAGTGCTGGTGAGCAGAGATCAAAGGGTTCCCAGAGGAAATTCCATCCTGGGATGCAGCAGCAGTGGAAAGCAAGGGGTTTTTCCCCTCCTCTCTTACAACCTCTCGAGGCCAAAATGCACAAATTCAGGCAGAAACTGCTTGCTGGAGACAGCAAGGCTGCCTCCCACGAGATTTTGATGCATGTCTCATAAATGGAAAGGGGAATCCCACAGGAAAGGACCTGCAAAAATGTCTCAGAGCATCTCCCTGCATTGGGGCAGGATCCCTTATTCTTAATGGCAGACGTCTTAGCAAACCCATTTTTAAAAAGCCCCTTCGGAGCACTATTAGAAAAAATTCTACCTCTGTCCCAGTGCTGTGCTTTTGCTGGTTCAGCTGCTACTCTGGCATGGGAAAAAAAACAAAACAAAACCAAAAGGAGAGAGAATAAAATTTGATACACTGAATCTCACTATTGCACCTCTGTCTAAACTTCCAAATGCTGCCATCCCACAGTCCCTGTGTGACAGGCATCATTTTATAAAGGGCTTTCATATGTTCCCATTGCACAAATCACATACTAACAGAAAGCTTGTTTCCTATGCTTTTCTCTTGCTCTTGTCACTGATCTGCAGGATCACCCCTGCAGCAATGATAGAAAATACAGACATGGAAATGTTACCGTAATGTATTTTTTCAGCTGGTTTAACAGCTGGATACAAGCAGGAGGAGCCAAACACAACACAACCTGCCAGCTCTCCCGGACCGTTCGCTACTGCTGGTACCGGTGTGACCTGCTGCTGGAGAAAGCACCCAAAGGCCAAGCAGTAGTTCTGCAAATACTGGGTGCCCTCTTGTGGGAAAGAGGAGCTCGCAGCACCAGTAATACAACTTTTTTTTCTATTTGGGCTTTTTTCTATTTTGGACTTTATGTGTTTCTCGTTGCCAGTTTCACGTAATCATAATCCAAGCCTCATCAATGCCATTAATACTGAAACCTGAAACACGGGGAGGAAAGCTGGTGACTTCTCATTATGAAATGGGCTATTGAACAGGGGTAAGAATGGAGCACAAAACCTTTGAACGTAGCTCTTTTATAGCTTGAGATGCTGTGGCAACTTGGAAATGATTATTCTGACCTTTAGAGCCGTTGCAAGGCCCTTGCTGGGATATATGGCCCCAACTGTAATGCACTGCCCTTCACAGAATCATAAGATTCATAGAATTGTTGAGGTTGGAAAAGACCTTTTAAGATCATCAAGTCATCATCTTACAGCATGAAGGCATTGCTGCGTAATTTTCCTTTTGCATGCACAAAATCAGGTTCACTGTCTTAAGCATTACTAGAAAGCAAATGGTGCTCATTAACAGGGGATCTTTGTGAATATGGTCTCCTGACTTATACCAGGGACCAGCTCTCTTCTTTTTTTCTGGTCGGTGGCCACTACCAGTGAGCTGCTGGCCAGTGATGTTGCAGGGCAGGACAACTGGAAGCTTCAGATCTCTCCTGTGCTCTTCCAGGTTCCCGAAACCCTGCTTGCCCCATGGCATCACTCTGTCTTTGAACGTTATGTTCTTCCTTTGCTTTTAAGGAAGGTCCTAAGGCTAACAAGGATTTCATGTGTTATGCTGTATCTTTGCTCCTACAGGCCAAAGACACTGAATGCTGTATTTCCCTGCATGACTTCTGAAGGAAAATGGTCCCCATGGTCCAACAGGTCCAAGCTGGGACTGTCCATGCACATGCAACTCTTTCCAACTGGTATTGCATGAAAAAAGCCATGCCCAGAGATGGGATTAGATGGGAAAAATTGGAGATCTTACCACGTGTGGCTGTGTCCTTGGGGTTAAGGAAAAGCCCCCAGCACATCGCCCTACTTGCAATGGACAAGCAAAGTTTTCACCTTTCCAGTGAGGTCTCAGGACATTCAGCTGGTTGGTGGGAGATTTGTTTGGTACCAAAGTCTACTCTGGCACTGAATGGCAGGCTCTGTGCTCAGCCTCAGTGATCACGTCCCTGGAGGAAACACTGAGCTCCTAAGCACCTCCAAGCTGTTAATTCCTGAATCTTACTAACAAGAGCCAGCTCAAACATCTGAGAGCAGACGGCAGCAACACCTTGCTCCTGCCCTCACCGGTAGCCAGTCCATGAGGCCTCTGTGCTGCTCCATGGTATATTACATAAAAGTCGGATTGCAGGAGCAACGAACAGCTTGGGAGAGCCCAGGACAATCTCTCCAACCTCTTCCTCCCCCTCCACAAATGCTCCTTTCTTGCGCAGAAAGCCCATTCTCATTTCTGAATATACCTTCCCCCTAACATCTCTTTAGTCCTCTGTTCTGCACTGTATGCTGAAGAAAAGTTACTGTTTTCCCAGCTGGAAATGGCCCCTTCTCTGTCTCCCTTATTGTCGGAAGACCTCACAAATGTTTCACTGCTACCTCTGGCAAGGACTGGCCCCTTCTGTTGCTAATTAGGGAGCTAAAAGGTTCCTCCAGGCACTTCCCAGTGAAACTGAGCCCATTAAATGAATGGCAGGCAACATCTCTGGGGGTGGGGAGCAAAATTACACAACCGCTGCTTGGAAATAGGCAGTTTGTTACGTGTGCTGGTTTTAGAGACTCAGCAACATCAAAAACAAAAACAACTTTCAAATCCAAACCAGTGTATTTAGGTCACTGATACCCCAGGGATAATCTTGGGGATATTGGTGATGGGAGGCAGGCAGCAGGCTCTGGAAGCTTGTGCTCAGACCCTGGATGCACAAAATGTGATAGCTCCTGCATGTGTGCCAGGCCATGGACTGAAAGTCGGGTGTACAAGACCTTTCTGTGCTCTAGGATATGGGTACTGCTGTGCTGCATGCTAGGAGTGTTAATCCTGGAACGTAATGTGAAGGATAGCCCTTTTGGGCTTGGACACACTGTGGAGTTTTGGTAGGTGAGTGTGGTGGAGGCTTGCAGGCTTGGCTTAGCTAACCCAGGTGCCCAGCAGACATGAGGAATTTCTTATACAGAAGGGAACTTCATACAATCAGTACAGATATAACTTTCAACTCTGCTCAGTTATCCCATTTTTGTTGTTTTACAATCTTAGGATTGCATTGCATATCTCCAGCAACCATTGCTCCAAGCCATGTAAAATTATCATCTTGCAAAGAAAGCAAGAATCATTTTTTTTAAAAAAGGATGCAGCTGACCAAAGGTACTTGAGAGAGGGACTAGTCTTAAGATTTGTAGGACAATATAGATATAAATGTCTTATGGAAAAGAATATGCTGGGTGATTTGTCATTAATGTAGTGAAGAAGCATTGGTGGCAGAAACAAAGGCCTTATCTTCAACAAAGGGCTGCATATAAATTAGTATGTGTAGAGGGTCTATACTCAATGATTTATTTAGTTTAACAAAAAATCTCTAAAAAAGCAGTTAACAGGAAGTATTTGGCTGAGGCAGAAAGAAATGCTAGAGAACGATCTCCATCCTTCTCAATAACAATGATTGCTGCTGAGGATCCTGTAACAGTAGCTATTACGACAGGCCAGATCCCAAGCTGCTTTTCTCCATCCTTACCCTGGAAAACTCCTGTTCTTGCTTTCGGTGGGCATGAGTGCTCAGTGGCTGCGAGGGGTAGCTGTGTTGCAGAGTGGGGCGGGTTGTCTCTGTCCCACCGCTCTGCTGTAGCTCTGCACAGCCACCTTCCTGAAACTAGCTCTTACAACGAAGGGCTTCGGAGGGAAAAGGAGAAGCCCAAATCTAAGCATGCGTTTTGCAGTGCCATCAGCTGAGCATTAGGCGCTCACGGAGCTCCCACAGTCGGTATGGCAGGCAGCTGAAGGGCTGCTGGAGTGTGTGAGCTCCCCTTTGCAGGCCTGAAGAAACATGCAAGAAGAGATCTGTTTTTGAGATGTTGGTCTCATGATGTATTCAGTTCACTGGAAATTTTGGAGAGTTTTCTGCAATGATCCTGTGTGTTATTACCTCCCTTTTGGGGAACTGTGTTAGCTGTTTGGAAATATTTGTGGCCTTCTTTCCAAATTATTTATTTCTCTATGGTTTTTCCTACTGTCCATTATTAGTTGTTATGCCTACATTGTATAACAACAACAACAACAGTAATATGAGGAGACTCATCAGGTCCAGAGGCATTAAGAGAATGAAGACTGAATCAGCTGAACTTCTGACATAAGGATATGATTTTCATTTTTCATTAAAAACATCTAGTCTGGAAAACGAGGGACGTTTGAGTATAATGTAATAACAGCACTGCAGATATCTCACCTAAAGAAAGCAGCACTATGGACCTTGAGCATTATATCAGGACCCACAAATACAATTGGGAAAATAATTAGGTATTGTATTTTAAGATATTGGTCTGAATATGGTAAACAAGATTCTATCAACAAATCTGTAAGTGTAATTTTTTTTTCTCCTCCAGCTTTTCAGCATTCTTGGAAAGACTTCTCTAAGCAAAATCCCAGATACGTAACTGACTGGCCCTTCCCAAAGGTACAAGGATAAAGCCCTTTGCAAGTGGCTGTTAAGAAAACTGGGCAGCAACAGCTGCAGGATTAATCCTTGCCTAAGATTAATAAGCAGTTCCACAAGCAGTGTAACTAATGAAGCCTTGTTTCCTACATGTATTTGCAAAATACAGCTACTATCTGCAAATACAAAGAATTTGTATTTTGCAAGTACAAACACAAAAACTTTCTAACAATTGAATTGTTCTAAGATTTTGTTTCCTTTAGGTATGTTTATAAAATCACCCCTGCACTTCCAAAGAAATCACTTTTCATGAAATGTGTAGAAACACCTTTCAGAACTAATTTTGAAATGTCTGCTTGCCGAAGTTGGTGAAATCAGCAAACAGATCAAAAAGTTACTGAGAGGACACATCTATAGACATACCCAGTGATTGCACCAGCACTGGTTCTGCAGGAAGCAAGGAACAAAAATGAAGTTGTGAAAGAAAACATAGGAGAAAGCACCTATATTTTAGCAGTGTTGCAGTGAGAGGAGTTGCAAGGCTCACAGAAGGAACATCCCCCATGATCAGTGCTGAGACATATGGTAGCCAAGAATGATCGAGTCCAGCTCATTTGGTTTTAATGGTGAAATCTTAGTGCCATTGACGAGACCACCGCTTGCTTTTGCACCACATCCAGAGGATGAAGTGTTTAGTGAGGCAGCCAAATCTATGTAAGATAGAGAACGACTGGGAAAAACTTCAAAGGGCCCTAGTAAAGGCTGCTGCTCTGAAATCTAATTCATGTTTTGGCATTTGCCTTCAGTGGGAGCAGGAATGAACCAAAAGTTGGGTAAGTGGCACAAAGGGATTGCAGATGGAGCTCTCTGTATGCCAATATAAGTTAAGGGAAGCTGGAAAAAATATTTCACTGACCTAATATTTAAATGAAATATTCTGAGTTAGAGCTGATTTCAGGGAAAAACTCCAGGCACCTCTGTGGACAGCACAGTGCTGAGAGAGAAAACTCAGTGCAGAGCAAAGCAAAGCCAAAATAAGATGTCGTGTATTAAATAGGTCAGGAATGTATATATCACCGTAACAATTCCAAAATAAATCAGCTATGCATCCCCACTTTGAAATCAGTGTTAAGTATGGTCACTTCCATAACAAAAGGGCAGAGAGGAATAGAAAAGGCAGAAAAAAACCTGGCACCATAATCACTGGGACAGTGGAGGCTGTAATGGGAGAAGGGAATGAGTGAGCAGGACAGTTTAGCTTTATGAAGAGTTGAGTCAGGGGAGAGACTAACATAATGAATATCTAATTTGACCTTTAATAAAGTCTCTTGTCACCTGCTGAACACCCTTCAGTGACTTGACATGGATTATAATCTGGGAGTTACACAACACCTGATGTAATAAAGAAAGGAAATGTAATTTTATGATGCATAGAATTCTGAGATAAAAAGAATTGCTGAAAAATGTCACCAAGGCAAGTAGCTGTAATCATAAAATTAGTATTAATAAAGTTGGTGATGGTGAAAATCCGTCAGTTCTTGTGCCTCTTGTTTTAGGATTTCCATTCAGGTTTGTGTGGCTCACTGAAGCTGAGATTATTCCTGCTGCTCTTTAAGCACAGCAGCATCCACATGGTGAAATACACTTTAAACACGGAGAGTTAGAGCTCAGGATGGAGAGCCAGAAAAAGCCAGTGTAATCCTGGTTTCTGGCACAAAGGCATCACTTAAAAGAGTGCAGAGTTATCCATTCCACAGCTCTCATGCGGTTGCAAATCTCTGTCCTGAAGACACTGGATGGTTTTTTTAAAGCTGCATCTTCTCTCTGGGGTAACCACCTGAGGGCAACATCACAGATGCAACGGGACACACAGGGTTCCTGTGCCTGGAATATTGCGCTCACTTTGAGTAACCCCATTACCAGAAAAATTGTGATGACTGGGAAACAGCTCAAAGAACAGCAACAAAGATGATTAGGAGGCTGGAGCTACTATGCAGAAAAAACATTACAAAAGCAAAATCTAGTTTGCCTAAGGGATGACTGACTAGGAGCAGGATCCTGGCCTTCAAATATTTGAAGAGTGAAGAGAAATTATTTAGCATAATAAAGGGAGATAGAACTACCAGTAACTGGTGGAAATGAGGCAAGGAAAATGTGCCTGCTCTTCCTCTTACATTTTTCCTACCTGTGAGATACTGGGTTGTGAATTGGAAGTATTCATATTCTGACTCTCTAATGAAAGATCAGGGTGAGGACAGTGCGGGCCAGGAGCACAGACCCTTGGTCATGGAGATCAGCTCACAGTCTACGTGACAGTCAGGAGATGACTAGTGAGTAAAGCAGACCACTGTTGTGTGGGCAGGAAGATAGGGGTACCACGAAGTAAGAAATTATTTACAAAAGAGAAGTCATTCCTTCAAGAAAGTCCCAAGAAATCCAAGCTGTTCTCCCCCATCCACAACTTTCAAAATACATATGGCCCCAAGAAGGATCTTTCTTCTTTGCCAGCCTGCGACATATTTGTGGGGGTGCTCTAGAGCAATACTGATTTCAGGACAGGGATACTTCACCTTCTCATGCCTTTCCAAGGAAGCAGGTGTTGGGGCCCTTGATCAGGCATGACAGTGGTTGGAGGCAGCCAGTGGGACACATCACCATATGCTCTGATTCTGGACAATTATTTTTCTGGTGGAGAGGGTAGTGGAGGCATCCTGCCCTGTGCAAACACTGAGCTGGTGCTTAGAACACGGAGTGGAAGGGAGCGCTGAATTTATAGTATCGATGTGAAATGCCACCTACGTGTGCAGAGAGGTCTAGAGAGGAGACAGAGAAGTCCTGCCTGCCCTGCAGTCCAGGTTTGGCTTCTTCACTGCATGGGTTTGTGTACCATAGCACAACACTGGCAGAGCCTCATGGCAGTGGCTGATGAGGTGTCCAGGTGAACCAGGAGCAAGCTGTGGGCTGGAAGGGCTTTGCTGGAGGGACCCAAGGGGACTGGGAACTGGGCACTGTGCAGTGTGCACACAGCTGAGCACCTCCAATGGTCCACAGGATGGCCATGATGGAAGTCGTCCAGCCTGGTCCCTCCTCAGGGGCAAGCAGCCCTCCCCAGCTGCCTGACCAGGTGGGAGGGAGGCACAAGGAGTCACAGTAAGGGGCTGAGAGGGATAAGGCAGGGTGAGCTGGATGCACTGGGCAAGCTAGCAGAGCTGTGACACTGCGAGCCCTGGTGCTGCCTGAGCCTCTTCAAAGAGCGGATTTAGCAACCTGAGAACATACATAGTCGGCAGGATCATGCTGTGCCGGGGCTGAAGGCAGAGCTAAGCCGCAGAGCTAAAGCTGTGGCACTTGGGCATAGGTTAGTATCCATTCTTTGCTCGGGAAGGGAAAAGCTTAACGCAGTGTTCAGGGGGAGGGGAGGCTCTGAGTGTTGCTGTAAGCACAACACGAGGAAATGGTGCTAAGACAGAGGCATGACCCATCGTTTGGTAGGAGGTGCCAGCCTGCCCAGGCTAGCAGTGCTCAGTAAAGCAAGTGTGACAAACCAGGGCAGTACAGGGGTGGCACCTCCTGTCTGCTTGTCCAAGCCCAGCCTGTACTTCTGCCATATCCTTCTCCCTTGTGGCACCAAGTGGGTGTTTTTGTGCAGGTTTTGCAGTTACTAACTCTTACCACACCAGCTTTCCTGCTCTGTTCCCCTCTCAGTATCCCTTGCTGGTGAGGTCTGAGGGACACTGGTATAGCTGAGAGACATCTCTTTCCCTACTTTTCCCTCTGCCAGCTGTCAATCACCCACCTGGCACTCAAATTCAAACCTCCCCATATCAGGCTCTCCTTTTCTTCCCTTTCTGTCCCTCCATCTACCTCCTTTAGCCAGTGATGGGACCACACCAGCCCCTGGAACATGCCAGCATGAAAATGAGCTTTTTGTGCAGAGCTTCCTGCGTGGGTTTGGGTTTCATTTGCTTAAAAAGCACAGAGCCAAAAACTTCAGGGTGATCTGGGGCCACTGGAGAGCCCTGAAAAAGGAGCAATTCTGGACCTGTCCAGCATGTGGAGTGCCCTGTTATACATCAGGACTTTGCAGAAGGATCCACAAGATGTTTCTTATTTAAAATGCAATTGGAGAAGGGAATGCTACACCAGCAGACTCATCTAGCTCCAAGTCATTGGGATGCCAGCTGCAGTGTGGTCTAACAAGCTTGCTCAAGCCCCTGACTAGACTTGACTGGCCTTCCTGAAGTCTGTCTTGCTGTTACTTCATCCTTGTTAAGAGTTTAAATACAGTTGCTACGCTGCAGTTAAACACTGATGCTGTGGTAGGCATGCCCTAAGTGTGATGGAGCCTGAAAATTTGGGAAGCAAATCAAGCTCAAGTAACTACTCCAAACGGAAAGCAATAAAAGACAGCAACTCCTCCTTCCCTTCACAGATCCCCTACTTAAGAAAGAAAATCCTAATTCTTCTAACAGTCCCATTATAGGACTGAACTGCACCAATGATGACAGGCCTTTAAAAAAAAAAAAAAGATTGGCAAATCTATTGTCTCCTCTTAGAAGGCTTATTTGTAAATATGGCTAACCAGATCCTTTTCCTACAGTCTGCAGCAATATTTTTCCCTGAGATCGAGGAGTTAACACTCAAATACATCAGCCTATCTCAGACCCTGGAGGCAGACTAATGCACTATCTCTGCTAGAGCATTATCCCTACCATCCACTGTTTTCAGGTTCCTGTTAAAGATTAATGATCAAAGAGCAAACAGCTTTTGCTTTGACTAATTCTGATTCAAGCCTGAATCTCTGTTTAAGCAAAAGCAAACCAAGCGAGTGTTCATTTGTTTTGAGAACCACTGGTTCCCAGGAAAGAGGACAAATTTCTTTTTCTGTCTTCTGGGTAGTTGGTGTGGGCAGCTCTGTGCCTCAAAGGCTTTCCTGCCTCCATGGCACAGCAGCTGGGACCCGGCGGAGCACATAAACCCGTAAGACAGGTCCCTATCCTGCAAAGTGAGAAGATGTTAGGAAAAAAAAAAGACAAAGTGATTTTCCAATAGAGGGCACTAACTCGTGGCTTTTGTGGCAACATAAAGCCCTATCTGTTCTTTACCAGCACCCTCTGCAGGCTCCCAAATGGGGTATGTCTGAGCTGAGGATGAGAAGGGGAAAGGAGACCAGTACTGAAGTGCTTATTGCTCCGTGTTGGTTTCTAGTATCTTCTACTCATAGGTTCCACTGTTGCAAAGCAACATACAAAGGGTATCTGGCAACGCATTCAAGTACCTGACCTGTGCAGTGACATGAAGAGGGAGATGCAAACTATTTTGTTATGGAAGACATGGCAGAGGCTTCCCTAGCTGGAGGGGAAGTCACTGCTAGGAGACTTTTGTTTTTCCTGGCAGTTCCTTCCTGGCTTTGGTAGGGCCCTTGCCCATAGGCTGTTTTCCTGGGAGAAGCAGTCAGTGAGGTTCGTTTGATTTCATCATATCCTGTTTTCACTGGCTTCTGGAAAATAAAGCTGTTGTGAGGCTGAAAGGAAAAAAAGGATTGCGTCCTTGAACAGTGACCTGTGGAACAGCAATAGCTTCCACACCTATATGGGCTCCCCAGCCATAACAACCCCTCCCTGCTGCACAGACCATGAGGGAGGAGGTGTGAGAAAGTCCAGAATCCTCCCTCTAGCACAGAGATGGGGACAGGAAAAGGTGTCCAAATATCCGCTGGTGCATCACCAACAGGTCATGGCCATTGCTGGCTCCTGCCTCTTGGACCTCTGCTGGCAGCTCAGCCCCACACAGCTGCTCACTCTCCCGGCATCAGGATGGGAGAGAGAATTGGAAGAGTAAAAGTGAGAAAACCCGTGGGCTGATATAAAGACAGCTTAACAGGTAAAGCAAAAGCCACACACGCAGGCAAAGCAAATGGAGGAATTCATTCACCAGTTCCCGTCGCAGGCAGGTGTTCGGCCATCCCCAGGAAAGCTGGGCTCCATCACCCGTAATGGTTACTTGGGAAGATAAATGCCATAACTCCAAACATCCCCCCTTCCTTCTTCTTCCCCCAGCTTTACATGCTGAGCATGACGCCACATGGTATGTAGTGTCCCTCTGGCCAGTTGGGGTCAACTGTCCTGCCTGCGTCCCCCCCAGCTTCTTGTGCACTCCCAGCCTGCTCGCTGGTGGAGCAGTGTGAGGAGCGGAACAGCCCCTGACGCTGTGTAAGCCCTGATCAGCAGTAGCGAACACACCTCTGTATTTTCAACACTGTTTTCAGCACAAATACAAAACATAGCCCATGCTAGCTACTATAAAGAAAATTAACTCTATCCCAGCCAGAATCAGCACAGGAGGGCAGCAGCACAGCTTTCCAGGTGTTTTTTCACTCTTTTACTTTAGCTGCAGAGTGCTGTTATCCCACACTATCCCTTTTTGACTTCAAGAGGAGGAGAATGCGTCCACCAAAGCAAAGACACTTGCCATTGTGAAATTATGTTGGTCTAGGAAATCTGAAAGAGCAGCCCCCTCTTAGGCTTGGAGGCCTCATGCTTCATTCATCCTCCCTTGCTCTGAGTTTTGGGAATATAGATCCAGCCAGCTTTGTCTTACAGCTGGACATGGAAAAGGGTCATTTCACAATCCTTTGGAGCTGCTCTGGGGTTGCTAGCCTCCAGTATCTGTCCCATTGTGTATTCCTGACATCCCTTTTCCATCTGAACTGCTCTTCCATGTGCAATATTGCCATCATTACTGCTCCTGAGTGCAGCATGCTGTCGTGCAGAAGCTGGTGCCTGACTGCTTCAGCTAAGTTCTGTTCTGTGTACGTTCCTCTTGCTGGTGATTTCCTGGATGACAGGCATTTGCACGGATCCTGGCCCTCATGTTTTGAAAGGCCCAGAGGTGGAAGACAATTAATACTATCCTCCTGTGCTTCCTGACCAGCAGGAGTTGCAGGACACCATCAAACACCGAGGCAGAAGGAAGTTATCTAGAGTTTCATACATTCTTTGGAGAGAAAAGCACCTCCCCTCCTGAAGTCTGTCTAAATCCTTTGTATCACAAGCCTTCACACTCCAGGCTGCTGCCCTGGATGCTGCTTTGTGAGTTCCTTCAGCAGGGGGTTAAATGGAGAAAGATGCCACAGAGTATCTGTGACTGCTTTTCTCAGCAGGAGAATGTCTTTGGCTCCCTTCCCAGGGTCACAGTGAACTTCTGGAGGCAGTGGTGGAAGCAAGACCTTTGTGGAAGACTGTTAGTATATTATTCCCCTCTTTCCATTTCTCCTAACACAATTGAGTATGTTCAATGCATAAGCATGAGGTTAAAAGTGTCAGTAGCTCCAGGCGAGCAGACCCTGCAGGTGCAGACACTAACTGCGTAATGGGGTGTGAGTGAAAGGAAGCCCTGGAGGTTGTCCTGACACGAACCCCTTGTAATCAAAACATCTGGAAGCGGTGACATGAAGGGGAACTGACTTACACAGTTCAGCCTCTTCCTCATGGGGTCTGGTAAGCCCTGGGACTCCTGCTGAATCTGGTGGGGCAGGAGGAGCTGGGCCATCAGGAACACACTTGAGTCTGTAGCCTGTGCTGTCTCCTGACGCATCCCAGCCTCTGAGAGCTCTTCACTCCCAGCAGCACTGCCTGCTGGAGGAACCACCGTCCAGGAGAGTGGCTGGGGATGTGCCAGAGCATGCAATTCATTTCATTACACACAAAAGTGCTACACCAAAACATAAAGGAACAAGAGATTAAAGGGGAACAGATGTTGGCTGATCTTGCCCACCCTGCTCCTGGGAGGCAGCCCTGTGCAGCTGCTGTCTGACTCAGGCTCTGCTAGCTCAGGGTAGCAAGGCTGGGATCTTTGCAGTCTTGCATTGCTCTTCAGAGGACAGTACAAAGTATGGCACTGCTGGTACCCTTTTCTGCTGTGGCAGCTTGTTTCATGGGGTCCCCTTTCTGTAAAAATTCATTTAAATGAATCCTTGTCATCATAAGGCATGAGCATTTAACTGTGGAATGCTGGGCCCCGCTGAGGTGAACCATCCAATCCATAATGAGAAAGGAGATCTGAACCACTGGATCATTAGTCCCAAACCAGGTTAAACCACCCGTGGTGCAAAGCTTTCCCATCAGAAAAGCCAGAATGGGTTACTGACACTGCCTGATTCTATACACAGTTCAGCTGCCAAAACTCATTTTTCTCACTTAGTGCATAAGCCACATTATTCCCCATTTTTGTATCTTTTTTCCTGCCTTCCTTTCATTGTCCATAACCTTCCTTTCAATACTCTCTCTATCCCTGCCTCCCTTACTCTGCACTCTGCTGTATCAAGCCACCACTTACTCATATAATGGCTGGACCCCCTCTCCTCATATCCTCCTTGCTCAGCCTCTCTTTTTTTCTGAATCTGCACAGAAACGCTGCCACCCACACTGACATCTCTAATAGATGTTTAAAGGTGCGTCAGTCAACTTCTGAGGAACTTATGCTCCTGTGTCACTTAGTACAAAAAGGCCCAGTCTTCAGTCATTTAAATTTCTTTCCCTAGAGGGATGAAAAAAACCACTAACCAAGAAGAAAGAGCCCAAATTGAACAGTTTATTCTTTTTTTAATATTCTCCCTCAATATTTCTAAGCCCTTTTCACTGTTTAGTGATTCCTTACTTCTGCCAGTACCCACCACTAGGAGCTATTGTCCACCTAATGCAGAGCAGAACATGCCAGCAAGCTCCAGCCAAATTCAAACGATTAATTGTAATGTGCCCACCACTACAGTATCTGCAAATAGCTGTGAAATCCCAGAGAATTAAGCTTGAAGACTTAATGGGTGAAACTGGCCTCTTGATTTTTATTTGCATGTAATGGCTCACTCATACACGTTTGGTAACTGAGGAACTGCAGCTGTAACCGTGCAGTGGAGCTCATTGCCTTCCAGCTTTTTTTTTTTTTTTTCTCCTTAAATTGCCTTGCAGCTTTTCCTGCAAGTATGTCCTGTGTCCTCCCTTCCCCATCTCCTATATAATCAGAAACAGGAGAGGGGGTCAACCTTGCTGGTGCACCTCTTGGACTATCTGTCCCCTCTCCTTGCTGCACACTCCAGGCTTTTGCGCTCACAGGGCTATGCTGAAAGCCCAGCAACACGGCTACAGCTCTGAGATTGCACCGTGCCTCCCCTGCAGGGCCACCTTAATAGCTCACTGCGTACCCCTGCTCACAGCTGGGCCTTCCCCAGCACCCAACACCACCAACAGCACCTTTCTGTGTCTCTCCTGATACAACATCATATGCTACCTGATCCTTGCAAAAAAGAACATCTTTCTCAGCAGGTGTCCTGAGCCCCCCAGGAAGTGTTTGCTCTTTTCTGTTTGCAGATCTCTTCTCATTTATCAGGCCAGCCTGGTCACTCATCACCTCCTGATGTTAATGCTGGGAGATAGGGCCACTGAGTGCAAGAGTGGCAAAGCTGTCATGCTCCAGCTGGGCAGAAGTGGAGCCTCACTCAGTAAATATTGACACGTCTGCAAGCAAACAGAAGGCAGCTTTCAGCAAGCAGCTCTCTGGCTCCCTGAGCTGATGCTGGACCAGAGACACTTGGTGCTTTGTGGTTATGAGCTGCTGTTTACAGAGGGCAGGATACAGGAATGGATCTCCAGCAGCTGTGATGACAGTGGCAAATTGATGGGCTCACAGGAGCCACCAGCTGCGTGCCCACTGCCCACCTGCAACACAACAAGTAGCTGCAACCACTTCAGCCCGTGGAAAAACAAGCTGTCTTTTTCATTCCCCAGCAACTTCCAGATGGGATTTTTTCAAGAGGATATTCAGGACAATCTCCATTAAAAATAGATAGGATAGCACAAAACAGATTTTTGTTCCAAGTCTTTAGTTCTCTGGTTTTCCTGTTCTAAAACATTGTCCTTAGTATTTAGATGGTTATTGCACCTCCTGTAAGTTGTTAGATTTAGGCAAGTCACAGGTGCAAGTGAGTATAAACACAGAGATAATCTGATTGAGTCCTTCTTATGGGTCCATGGAATTGAGTAGCCAGTCATTAGCAGCATCAGTTCTTACAGAAATCCCAAAGTTTAGTTCTTATACCTTATTAAAACTAACTTGCATCCTAAAGTGGGAGATCTATGCCCCTTTCAGACAATTGCCTGGTAGCTAAGTGACCACATTCCCTACACAAGTAGAGTTCTTATGCAAAGAGATGGGATTGCAAGCGAGGGCTCATGATGGATTGGGTTCACTTCCTGGCCCACCCTCTCTATGACTTTGGGCAGGTTATTTGATCTCTTAATGCTCTAGTTCCTATCCATGAAAAGGAGGTGATAATGCTTTCCAGCTCTTTCTTTCATCTACTTAGACTAAAAGGGACTTTGCTTTTTCTGTGCTTCAGTGTTTTCTGTTTGTATTATTCCTAGAACAATTAGATTCTGATCCTCTGCAGAAGTTCCCTGGTACTGCAGTAAATGCAAGTAATTATCTGTTCTCATTTAGAGCCTGTGGGCACCATCAACAGCCAATAAACAAGAGGATGACTCAGATCCTTAACTGACACTGTGTGGGTCTTAGATAGAGAACTAAGGAGTGGGACAGTAATTTCAGCAGTAGATCCCACGAGTCACCATACCATTAGTCCCTAGTCCCTTTCACCTCCTTTTCTGAATGTCCAAGCTGTTTCTTTACATTTGTTTTCCACTCTTTGGTTTGTTTCTACTACCTGCCTCTCACTTGCAGAGTGAAGACAACAGTTAATCTCCATTTCCTTTCCCCTGCATCAAATAAACACTAAGTAATGTGCGTGCTTTGGAGACAGGGCAGATCCCTGCCATGAAGGACATCTCTCTTCTTCCCTGCTCTCTATTGCCATTTTTCATTTCTAAATCAGACTGACAGTTTCTTAGAGCAGGGACATTGTCTGTGTCAGGGCATAAGCACAGCATGCCTAACGCACTGCAGTATGCTTGACAGGCCGTTGGTGTAGACCGTGCTAGGAAGGGTTTCTTATGTATTAATTTCCTAGAGTAAATCAGTCACTGGAAGTTTTCTGTCAGACAGCTCCTTTGCTGAACCAGGTGTTGGGTGATGACAGGTACCAGAAGCGTGAAAGAGGATGGTGGGAACTGCAGCCTAGGGACAGTGGAAGAGCGACCAAGGATTTGGTTGGTGCAAGACCAAATGTCTCTGCTACAACTACAGCCCAAGCGCCATGCAGGGCCAGAAAGCACCTAGGCACTGCTTCAACAGCACTTGTCATCTGATCCAAACCTCAACTTGTACAAAGCAACTGTTTGATAGTAAATCATTTCAGCTGTTCCTCCCCTTCGGCCATCCCTGCTCTGTGGGGCCTCTGCAAAGCCCCATAAGGAAACCCACAGCTCTGGGATGGGGTCAGTTCTTTTGTCAAGATCACTGGAGATCATGCCAAAGCCAGTGCCAAAACTGCTGTGGGC
Source organism: Falco rusticolus (assembly GCF_015220075.1). Taxonomy (NCBI): domain Eukaryota; kingdom Metazoa; phylum Chordata; class Aves; order Falconiformes; family Falconidae; genus Falco; species Falco rusticolus. The sequence goes on along the minus strand of NW_023618231.1, from coordinate 15,217 downwards.
CTCCAGCACTGGCAAGTCTACCAGTACAAATGAATTACAGGGAATGAACATAACAAGACACATTGATGGAGATCCAGGGGAGGGACAGAGAGAGGGGAGGGAAACACAGCAAAGGATGAAAAGAAAAAGAAGGGACATAGCAGACACAAAATGGACCTAAGGGTAAATGAGAAGGGCAAACTGGTGATACCTTTTGTTAAATATTCATTGAATAATGGTTTGCACAATTACAGCCAGAAGCAACATTAACAGCAGGCAGCGAAACTTCACTGTGCTGGCAAGCTGCATTCCTCTTCCAAAAGTCACTCATTCCAGCCACTGCAACAGTATCAGTGTAGAGCTGTCAGTACATGCGATGCCGAAAATTATCCCAGGCAAGTTTTTCCTACAAACTCCTTCCAGTATAAGAACATAGAGGTGGAGAAACTACACTGTATGTCACCTATGCATGGAAGACAAAATGAAGAATCCTGTTATTTGTGGCTGGTCTCCCCACTCAATGCTGGGAAAAGCTGGATTGGACTGCACCTCTGCCTTCCATGCTTAGAAGAGTATGAGCAGTAAATAATTTATCTGGAAGCTTTTTCTGGCACAGACAGATGTGTATAGACACAGAAAGGAAACACTGCTTGTTAGAAGGTCAGCATATATTGGTTATGAGCACGGGAATGTTCTCACAGGAAACACTGAAGGCTGTGCAGAAGTAAACATACCTCCAGTGTGGAGTGGCATGGTGATCCAGCTGAGACCCTCTCTGGGGACTAGATTCCCAGGGATGATGCACAAGGCCCTTGGGGTATTTACACAGCCTGTTCTCTAAAGACCAGCTGCCACTCAGAACAGTTTATCTTCTTTTCCTGATTATTCAGTCTGTGTTTTCTTTGCTCCTCCTGGCTGCTTTTTCCTCCAGTTCCTGGAACTGTGAGGAGCTCAGCCTCTATAGCACCTGTGTGTGCACGCCAGGCACAGCAGCTGCCGCATCCCCTGATGCTTAGTGCAGCCTGTCCACCACACACATTTCCACACCACTGAGCAATAGGCTACTTCCAGATCCTTCCCATGCAGGTTTGTTTCTACGACCAGAAACTTTGTATTTTCCTTGAGCACGAAAACTCTGATCTTAGCCCTAGGCACCTCTGCATTTTGTGTTTCATTAGATCAAGAGGGCACCCGAAAAGATCCACCTTCTTGCCGCCAAAATTAGGAGAGACAGTTCCAGCTTGTGACAAGCCTGGACGAACTCCAGTAGAGGCAGAGGGAATAAAAAGAGCGAGGGCCTCACTGGATTCCTGCATTTAGGTCCTGCAAAGGCTCCAAATTCCGAGAGCCTTTCAACAGAAATAGCATTTAAAGCGGACACAGTTCTAGTGCTTCTACAGAGGGTCAAAGCCCTTCTTTGTCTCTGCTGGCAAAGGCTTGTGTGTCCATATCTGCTAGATCTCCCTGCAGGGACACAAAAGATGCTCAGATACTTGTTGTGGTCTCCACTTGGGCTGGAGGAGCCCTGACTTCCACAGGATTTCCAAACACACAAAGATTAAGAAGGCCAGGCTAAACGGCTGGCATCTCTTCACATTTTGCTTACTTCTTGCAACAGCAAGGCTCAGAGGGGTGCATTATTCTTTGTGGAACAAAGAGGGCACTGTCTACCAAGCCTTTGCTGTATAAAATCAGTTCAGTTCAGCGAAATTCACATTTGCTGCTTGCGTGCTCCCTACTTCCACAGGCTTGCTGTCTCAACTGCCTTCATTAGTCCCATTATTTTTTGACCCAACTGCTGTAACAATAAAAAAATCAACATGAATTGGCCACAGAACACAATTCACATCTGTTTCTGGAACCAGCACCTAAAAGGGAGATAGATTTCTTTATCCACCCAGGTCTTCTCTAGAGTCATAAGAAAAATGCACAGAAAGAATCCTTATAAAATATGATCTTCAAAAAGAGAAGTACTTACTAAATGTGCAAACAAAAGCTTCCCTTGCTACCTTCAAGTTCTATTAGCATCGAATATCTCCATTTAAAAACAGTGGAGGAGAGGAGAAATGATAATGTTACTATTCATGAGTTGTTCATAGCACCCAAGGATGTGCTGTTTAAACAGAAAAGAGATTTCTTGCATGCTGCCTTCTCCCGAACCAGTTCTTACAGGGTAGGAATGTGTGCCTTGATGTTCTTATTACTGAGGGACCAGGGGGGCTGCCTTGGTGGGTACGAAGTCTACGAATGTTTACAAGGTAGGATTTCTACAGCATATAAGGGAGCTAGTCATCAGCCAAGGTTACTTCTGGCTTAAGCAATCAGTTCAATGGACTTTAGCATTGTTATATAATTGTAACCAGAAGTCCTCTGGGAGTTTGAACCATGCTGTTGTGCTCTCACAACAAGTAATTTGTGAGGCATCTCTCCCCTTAGGAGTCCGTGTTAGTCAGTAATGTGAAGCAGCTGTGAGCTCTCTTTGGGAGAGAGGTACTCCCAATGACCAGAACCTAGGTCATACTCTCATCAACTCCATGATGTTATCTCACAGCTTTTCAACAAAGCATGTAGCCACCTCGTGACCACTTTAACTTTCTCATCAAGTTCATATTGTAGATTTATAATTTTGTTTCTCCACACAAAACATCCAGCATCATACCCAACTTTACCACAACTCTTTTACTGCCATTTCTGCTACTGCCGTTCCATTGGCTCCTCATTTGCGCTCTACAGATGAAATCCTGATCCAGCAAAATCAATGAAAGCTTTGCTACTGACTTCTGCCAGACCCAGCTTTCAACCAGTAGCCTCTGGCTGTCACAAAACCTGTATCTTAACCCAGATACTGTTTCTGATTTCAGATATTTTCACAGCACAATTCTTCTAACCACTCAGCAATACACACATCTAACAGCCCACCTGAGCTCCTATTTCTGCTTACATCAAGTAGATAATGTTTTGAAATAGGCTGCAGCTTTCACCTACCCTCAGCCAAGTTCATACAGCTGTGGCCCATCAGTTCAAAGATAAATGAACTCAAGCTGCCAAGATGTGATTCTGGGTTAACAGGGGCAAAAATAAAGCTATGGCCAAATGAAAAGGAAACATTAAGTTGTTTTGTATTTTGAAACTGATTAGGCATTTGTACAGACAGACCCACTTAAGTCCTAGAACTAGGCATCCAGATCAGTCAGTACTGACCCAAACAGCTTGCTCTCTCTCCCAAAATAATTACATCTTAACTCATCCCTGCTGGTAGTGTAAAAATAGCTGTAAAACAAACGGTGCTTGAGGTTGCCTCGTGGTGGTTCTCTGGGAAAGGAAATTTGGTTCACAAGCACCACCGTAGTCCAAGTCTGCATGTCTCAGGTGCTCAGAAGTTGGCAACAGCCCATCCCACAGCGATTCTATTGTGCCAGGTCAAGCTTTGCGATGTGTTATTAGTCTGAGGTGAACTGTAAGACACACTATGGCTGTCTAAACCAGCAGTACGCCACAACACCCACTCCCCTGCCCTCAGTCCCAGTTTTCTTTTGAATGGAAAGCTGGAAGCACGGCAGGGGAGAGAAGGCAGACCATTACACATCCAGGCTGCATCCTAACCAGGATGTGACTGCAGTGCGCATCTGGGCCTCTGAGCTGGAAAACGGACCCAGGACTCACAGTTCCGGTGTGCCTCTATGCCTCAAAGGTTGCTGTGAGCATGAAATTGCCCTGTGGCTGGCTATAAAGCCCGAACAACTGACTGTGTGAGACCCACCCCATTTTCCATTGGCATAGTGCTGTGCTGCTGCACTGACAAACTCACAGCGGGGGCTTGGGCATGTGATTTCTCCTATTGTTGTTGAGGAAACTTCCCTAGTTCAGATCTACAATGACCTCCAGCCCTTGCTGGACAAGCTCAAGGTTACTGTGTTGCAGGAAATTCAGAGATAGAGGCCAGCAGAACTAAAGGCACATCTAACAGCAGGAAAGCAAACTGGTAGTCATTATTATGTGTGACACCACTTGTATTCTCATACAGACTAAAGGCCACAAGTGAGACTGGGGGGAGGATTAATTCTCCTAGGTGCTGAACAAACCCAGAGTGACCCTCCACCCTTGCAGTTTACAGGTGTAAACCAGGCTTATGTAAAGGAAAATTTCTAAAGTTGCAGCATTTACTTGCTCGCTTTTTTTGCTCTAAATACTTTCACTTACTTAAAGACCAGAAAACTTGAAAAGAGATCAAACCAAGAAAGGCTGGAGTCTGCAAGGAACTGTGTGGCTCAAGCCTACAAATTATGATTTTATAGAGATAATCTGGTTTTGGGAGTGATGCAGACAATTATAAACAAATCAAGGCAAGAAGGAGAGAGGTAGGAAATAAATGTCAAAAGATCGTAACTTGGGTTATTAAGAGAAGTCTTCATGCATGCCCATGAAACCACAGACTGCATTCTCTCTTTAGATCAAGTAGGAGTCTCTAAGCAGACAAGAAAGAAAAATTTCTCCTACCGGAGCTCTGTCAATAAAGAAATGTCAATAAAGGTTCAGCTGATTAAAACAATTGCCCAACACAGAGGATAAAATAAATTCGACAGGGTGGTCTATTACTTCTTTCAGTGACAACCCTTCTCCTCTCAGTTACAAATAATTACTTAGCTTTTCATTAGCTATGTTGGAGGCACGCATCCATTTAGTATTTGGAATTTTTCACATATAATTCCCTTCTGAATGAGCAGTGTGTGTTTAAGATTTTAATAAAGGAATAGGGACAAATTCTGCTCTTTGAAAATTTGATGTAAATCTGAAGTATCTGCCCTAATATAGACTTACGCTTGTCGTTAAATCAGAGTAAATGAGAGCACGCTTTGGCCTCATGATACCTAGCACAGGGCCAGGAATATAATACAAGAAAGGGTTACTTTCTAACTGCTTGTAAGATTTAAGTCAGATAAATAAATAATAATAGTAAGTCTTTGTTTCTGAAAGGAGATATTCAGTCTACCCAAAGCACCATCCAAGTCATTAAAGGATTCCCAGGTGCCAGTATTTGGAAAGGGTATTAGCTATTCAAACAGTTTAGGCAGAGGTCTCTGCTGTTCTCTCTCCTGGGTCATCTCAGATTTCCTCAGTCTCTGCCCAGAACTGAGTACAGGCAGCAAAGAAAGGCTGGAAATTTCAGAGGAGTAACATTTTCTCCAGAACTAGACAGAACATATTTTTCAGTCTTGCAGTAAAAAGGAGGAAACCCCTCCTTTTATTAGTGCTAAGCAACTGCAAGGCTGGCAGGGTGAGGACCATACAGTGCATATGGAGGGACAGACTCTGCAGCAGATGCTGTGCAGGGAGCCCTCTTTTCCTCCCCTTTTCAGATATAATTTACCTGGTTCCACTCTATTACTGGGAAAAGAAACCACATGAAAGTATCAGCATGATGCAGCTGGGTTGTTCAAACCAAGCAATTCAGCAGCAGATTGGAAGAGTGAATCCACACAAAGGCAAAAGGCTTGCTGAGGAGATGACTGAGCTCTGCTGACAAAAGTCAGTGCCTCAGAGACAGGGATGCAAACACAGCAGAGAGGTTTCTGCGTGTTTGATGCTTGAGGGTGCAGACAGTCATCTGAAGCCACCCACCCCACCTCAGTTGGTGTCTGGCTCCTGCACATTTTTAAAGATTAATAGTTCTAAGCAGGTGCCTGAGACTGAGCAGAAATTTCAGACTGGGAACTATTTTCCTGAGGAGAGAAAAAAAAAAGGTGTTGGAAATGGCAATCACTATAGAAAGTGACATGAGAAAAGGCCAGTGGTCTCTGACTATCTGGCAAAGGGAGAGATGCAGATATCTCCAACGGGAATAACCTCTGCCTAGATAAAAGCAAAGCTAACTAGAAGGAGCATGTTTTCTGAAAACGTCATCTTTAATTAATGAGATCTGCCTTGTTGATTACTCTGATCCCAGAGCTCCCCTGGATTCGCTTCCTTACTTCTGCTCTGGGCTCTCAGGCAGTAGGCCAGAAACACTTATCCCATCATCAGCTTGCTGCATGCTTTTCTCACGCATCACCCAGGTCTTTGTTGCCCCTGTGCTTAAATGGTTTACAGAGGTTCTGCCTGGAGCCATCTGCAAGCTGCAAACTTGTTGGGCTTTCTTCCAAGGACAAGTTGACTAAACCTTGTTATACCAAGACTGTGCTTACTGATGGCTGCCGATTCATTCCTCTCTGTCATAAGTAATCTTGGTCATGGCTCTGAAAAACCTAAATCATTCAGGTCCCTGCCACTATAAGTCATGCTCTTCCACCATTTTGCTGTAGCAACTGCAGCTTGTAGAGACAAGATGAGTGTCAGTCATAAAAACTGAACTTGCAAAGACCAGGGATCATTGTCAGCAAGCTGCTTCCAGGGAATCACTAAAACAATTTGGCAGTATTTCATGCAGTGCCTGTCCTTGCTTAGGATGTCTAAAACCCCCTTTATTATATTTGTGTATATATTAACTGCTAGTGCCAAGACACTAGGATGATGGGCAGCCTGAAATGCGGCTAATACCTATACCAATGCATTAAATCCTCTTGAAGCCTAATCACAGTCAGGACTACACTTACGTAGCAGTTTCTCACCGTCCTGTTTTGTCTTTCCCAGGGTTCCTCAACAGCATCCTCCTACTCAGACTGTTGGCAGTTTGACTGGCAGTATGGTGGCTGCAAGGTCAGAGGGCTGCATCTCACCCCTCTGGGTACCTGAAAAACACAGACGTGTGTGTGCAGCTGCCAGCTAGAAGAATCACAGCTGCTCATGTGATGCCTGGGCAAGATGATATAATCAGCACATTAGTACTTCTTACCCCAGTAAACTCTTTACCTGTCCCCTGTGCCAAGAGCAGTCAGGAAGACAGAGGCTATTAGGGGAATGATGAAAAATACGAAACGAACCTTAAAGACATAGAAAACTTATGTCACAAAATGACAAAGCTCTTTGGCTTTTGTGCCTTCTTCCTGAGTAGGGCAGTATAACCACTTTTTTGGACATAATGTCTGCCCAGGATTACGCCAAAGAGAATCTCCAGGGAAGACTTGTCACAGTCATCCCACAGGTTTCCTCTTTATCTCAGCACAGCTGTTCCCATCCTGACCTACTAGCCTGATTTCTTGCTGCCTTCTTACTGAGAATGCTACTGCAGGGATTCCAGATGTGGAGGAACACAGCCCACAGCACACATTGTACCTTCACCCCTTCCTTTCCGAGTCTCCCAGTGACTGCACACAGCTAGCTCCGGTCTCAGTAATGGAGACAATGGCACTGGTCCCAGACAAGCCAAGTTTTTCTGTATTCAGTACGATCTCCAAGCCAGAGGAAAGCGTCTATATTATACCAGGTAGGGACATCCCTGGTCCCTTCCATTCCTGTTAAACTGTTACTTGGCTCCAGTTCCTTACTTCATGCTTAGCACAGCTCAAGGCTTCATTTTGCAGCTCTTAAAGTTTGTTCAACTGTCACCCACAATCTCCTCTCCTTCTGTCAAGCAGCCACCTATCATGCCTTCCTTATTGAGAAAAACTGTACTTTTCTTTCTTGTTTCCTATCTTTTACTATCCTTACACAGTAATGACTTACACGCAGGAAAATGATTCAAAACCACACTGTTTTTGAAGCCAGACAGTCTGAACTTTTGAGATAACTGGAAGGAAAACCAGACCTTATATTCAACACACCTGGGAGGAATAACCCCAATCTATCTCTTGGTGCATCAGAACAAACTGCAGCCTGTCCCCACCACATTGAAGTGACCTGGATGATGGACAGCAGTGTAACTCGTGAGCAGTGTCAGTCTAATGGATGCCCAGGACAGTGAAACGTTTGTCCTGCAAGAGTATTTTGAGGGTAGCCTTCTTAATCTGTACCAGCAGAAATGGTGACATGGATTAATAACTATTTTTCTTTCTCTTGAGATGAGGTATACTAAAGAATGCAAAGGAAGGTGAGCTAGCTTCCTCCTAAATCACTGAAAGTTTTTTCAAATGTTTTATAAAGTTGTGCAAGCATACAGGAGTCACTGTGCACTCAGTAGTAACTTACAGGTACTTCAGGATTTTTAACTCTAATGCTGTAAACAGTTCTGTGAGCTTCAGTACCTTGCTCAAGATGAGCGGAAGGGAACCCGAGTTTGATTTCTCACCCAAAAGGATGCCAGCTCTAAAGGAGTGGAGCTGGGAGGAGCTAAAGCTGTTTGGCACACAGGTACACACATGTTCTGTGCAAAGGCAGGAGAGCTGTCCTCTGACTGGAGCTGCTGGGCACTGCTGGAGCGTGGCACCTTCCCTCCCTGAAGCAGGTGTCCACGCAAAGCCGCCTAGCCAGCAGCCGGCTGAATGATGCCTGGTGCCTCTCTCCCCTCCTGGCTGCCCTAGTGCTGCTCCAGCCTGGGATGGCAACCGATGGGAGAAACTGCTTTCAAACTGTTTAATAACAGTGATGGTAACCTTTGACCTTAGTGAATAGCAGCGCTTTTGACCTTTCATTTGTTAAATAATGCAACCACTTACTTCCCGATCCTTATCAGTGTTTAGTAATTGGGGTCAAGACAAAGCAAAGCAGAGTACAGTTACCCACCAGACTTCACTGAACCAGGAAGAATTTCCTTAAGCTATAGATTTCCTTTTTGATAATCTTCAGTCAGGACTGGCAAAAACTAGAGACTGGGTGGCTTAGAAGATCCGTAACAGGCTAAAGAGCCTCTCAGCTGTTAGCATCTGGTTTGACTCCAGCTGTGGTTGACAGTGGCAGAAATTCACTAGGATCTCAGGTTGACTCTGACTGGTTTGCAGTTCTGTTTACTAGCCAGATAGCCATAGCATATTAACATGTGATTCTAGAGACATCAGTGATTAAATGAGCTCACAAAGCCTGAAAATGCCTATTCCCATAGAGAAAATCAGACTATGGCACAGTGGTAGGTGACAGCATGGACAAAAAGTTTGCAGTCACTGCTGCAAGTTCTGCCTGATTCATGTCTAAGAGAGGTGGTTAATCTTCAGGAATCTGAGTTGCTTTTTGTGTGGCATACATAAAACTAATGGGTCAGATGGTGTGCTGCACAGCTCATTAAAGATTTCACGTGACAGATCAGCAGGTGACAATTGTTACAGGCAGCAGTTCCAGGATCACTGTTTTCCTTAGAAATGAACAGGAAACATATGAAAAAGAAACCCAAGAATTTATGATGTGACAATGGATTTAAATGTAAGTGCATACACATATATTTATTTATATACTGCACACATATAAAAGCTTAAACTTCCTGTAGATGTCAAACAAATTCTGTTTAAACAGCCACACAATCTCATTGTTTATTGCATTTTGTATTAAGTCAGATTGCAAGGGCAGGGACAGTTTCATGGCTGTCTGTATGGGATTCAGCAAAATGAGCCCCCAAAGAGTGACTTTCACAAAGAGTGAAAGCACAAAGAGTGCTGTCGTTTATAAACAAGACAATTGATTATAGATGTACACGAGCTAGATAAGAACTGTAAAAAAGACACTGCAAGTAGTGAGATTCAGAGGTTTGGAATTTTTTTTTTTTTTTGCTGCCGTTCATGTAACAAATGTGGAAGGTGGAGCCCTTTGTGGTATCCCAGCGAAGGTGCAGTGTAATTGTATGCCCTCCTACTTTTTGGACATACATTTGGATTTGGGCCTCTTGCAATGGAGGCCATTGACCTAGGCAGGGCAGCCACCCCACCTGCATTCCGAGCGGGCTGCTGCCCCTCAGGGCCGGGGCTGGCTCCCCACAGGCCCGGCGCAGCCTGCCCTGCCTGCCCAGGCTCGCCAGGGCCCTGCTTTCTCCGCCGTTGCCCCGAAGCCCGCGGTGCCCCAGGCCTGCGCACGGCCTCCGGCCCGCGGCCGCCCCGCTCCCCTCAGCCCCGCACCGCGCGGGAACGGCCGCCGCCTCCCGCCAGGCGCTGAGGTACACCGGGCCCTGAGCCCCGGCGCACCGGCCGCCTGCGCCCACCGGCGCCACCGGGGAGGTGGGACCCGCCGTTGCCGTGGCGGCGCCGTCCCCCCTCTCGTTACCAGGGCGCCGACATTGATTGACGCCCCGGGCCGCTCCCTCCGGCGGAAGCATGCTGTCACCTTTGACTCCAGCACCGCGGCAAGGCGCGGCGCCCGCACGCCCGACGGTTGCTTGGCAACGGCGACGCGGAGCCGCCATGGAGGCGGCGGCGCTGCCCGCCGCGCTGGAGCTGGTGGCCGGCGGCGGCGCGGGGCTGAGCCCGGAGAAGCGGGCGGTGCTGGGGGCCTCGCTGCTGCTCCTCCAGCGCGACTACCGCTTCGAGCGGGTCTGGTTCTGGGGCTGCATCCAGGGCGTGCGCGGCGCCTACTACATCGCCGAGGGGCTGGGCCCCGACCGCGCCGCGCCCCGCCGCCGCCTCTACAGGTGCGCAGGCCGCGCCTGGACGCCGCTCCCTGCGGGCGGGGGGGGCACCGCTGCGGGGAGGTGGGACAGGGCAGGCCTGCACGACCTCGGGGGGCTGGTGTGAGGGCTGGGGAGAGAGGAGAGAGGACTGGGGACCCGGAGGGGGCTGCCCGGCTCTCCTGAAGGGAGCCTTGCTGCGCCCTGAGGGGCCAGGCTGGGCTGCACCGAGCCCTGTTCTTCAGCCGCTCGGGCCTGTGTCGTGCTTGTCGCTGGCAGCTTGAACTGCGTGGAATGGAGCCTCCTGCCACCAGCGACCCAGGAGGTGGTTGCCCAGGCTGAGCAGCTGAAGGGCCGCTTCCAGGGGGATCCTTCTTTTGAGTACGAGTATACCGAGATAAATACAGAAGATGCCAAAAGATTGTTTGGAGATGGTAAGGAGGTAAATACAGCAAAGCGCTTTTGAACTTTTTGCTACAGTTGTACACCTCAGGCTGGGCAGCTGGTAGCTCCTCCTCCTTTGTAGTAAGCAGCCTGAGCCTGTGCTCAGGCAGAGTATATACAATATCCTCGTTGCTGTCATTGCATAGAGACACCTTCTTGATTGAACTCATATTTCCATTGCTCCTGAAGTGAGACATGGCTCAGAAATACTGTATCTCCCTTACGGTTTACTTTGCCCCATTGGTACAGATCCTCATTGCAGTTTCTGAGGCTTTAATGGGAACCACAGGCACGATTCTCTATAAATGAATAGACAAGTCGTAAGTAACTTAATTGGGAGGGAGGAAAGGATGGATGATGGGAGAGATTGTTAGCTCTCTGGTGAGTCTAGACTGTTTGCTCCTAGCCACATTTTCTGTCATATCTTATGAAAAGAATGTCCGATTTGTGGTCGTCTTCTTAGTGCCGTTGGGCTCCAAGCTGATGAGTCCATTGTGGTTTCTACTGTCACCTCGAGTTTATTCCCAGAAATGACAAGGAAAGCCCTGCCTTTAACATTTGCCTATTTTTCTTTAAAGCCCATGATCAAGGAGGAGGCCCGCCTCGTAGCTACGATAGAACTGATAGACAGAGCAGTTGGTATCATCCCCCGGGGGGCATTTGTGAAGACTCCTCTTGGGTCTGTGCATGAAAACAGAAACTTTGAAGGTAAATTCTCATTGTCTTTATCAGGATCAACTGTGCTTTGATCATAAAGGCTGTAAATTAAGATTACTTTCTCTAGCTGATGTTTTGATTTCAGGTTTAGTTTTTCCTTGGCTAAGATGAACAGGGAGGAGAGAATCCAATGCCACTAATGTTCAGGTGCATGATTCAACTCTGGAAGGTGGGAGGAGAGTCAGTAATGGCTCTGAGTCATTAAACCTGTAGTTTCATTTGTCTGTACATAGTTTATATCAGTGGTTAGCACTTACAGCTGCAGTGAGTTCTCTAGATATAGGATGTAACCAAATGGGCACAGAGGGTTGGTCTCAACTCAGTGCCCATTGCTTATCTAGGACTGCAGTTAGTATGGCCTGCAAGGCACATCATTCATGACTGATGCCACCCATTTCCGGCAAGTCTTTGGTCTTCTGTGGAGTCCACTGAAGAAAGATTGTGATTCTTTCCTATGTTGTGGGCATTAGAGAAACTATATGATACTCTATGGTGTGACGAATGTTAGCCTAGCTCACTCTATTAATGGTCACCAATGGCTGTTTGCAGGTCTTTCTTTGATGGAGGCAAAAAAGTTAAGTTCCTATTTCCATTTCACTGAGCCTGTTAACCTGAAGAATAAAACCCTGCTGGAAAAGGCTGACCTGGACCCATCCACTGACTTTCTAGACTCTCTGGAGCATGATATCCCACAAGGTAAAGGTAGAAGAATCAACAGATGCAATGAAAGGGAAGGCAGTCTTGAGTAGTCTGGGAAATGCTGAGGTGACAGGATGCAGGTTACTATGGAGTTTGGTATGCTTGTGAGGAGCTCCTGCAAATCTGTAAAGGAATTGTATTCTTTACTAAATATTGTACTTAATTCCCTTCTTAAGCAAATCTAAATGCTTACAGTGGTAAGACGTAAGTGTACCAGAGCTGACACACACCAGCAGTTAACCCCTCTGCCTGAGTGGCATATTGTCTCTTGACTTCTGTAAAGCCTGTGACAGCTGGTGTCCCTACGGGGAGAGATAACTCCACCAGTGATAGAGGGAATATATGTGGTTTGAAGTATTGAAGAGACCTCTTGTCTCACCCAGTATTGCTGCTCTTTATCTAAATGGGCTCTCGTTAACACTAAGCTGGTATCTCTGAGAGGCTGAATTCAAACGTTCCTTTGATAAACTGTGTTAGAAATGCTGTAGTGTGGAATAATCTGTATTTTAGTAGGATTACACTGGAAGGAGAAAGGAAGATGTGCCTACTGGAATGTATTTTCAGTTCACATCTCTATTGTTCTGCTGGACAACTGTTAAGTATATTTAAAGCTTCTTCCTGTGGCAGGATATTTCTCTAAAGAGATGGGCATGATTTTTATTTGCTTCTAACTACCTTTTGCTGATTTGTTGCATTTTTTGGATTGGGACAAGTGTTTTCATGTCCTGCTGTCTAGAAAGAACAGAAAGAAAGATTCTTGGGTCATAGTCAGAACTTAAGTTTGCTATTCCTATCCTGGAGTAGCAGGATAGGATAGTAGGTGACCTGTGCCTGATGGATTTGGCTGGAAGGACAGTGAATTACCAGTGCTCTGACTTTCAGACTTTATGTGTGTGTGATTGGACAATATCTATCTATCTATCTATCTTGTCCAATCTTTCCTTTGACTGAGAAGGAACCTAGTGAGCTCCTTCCTGAATTCTGAACATTTCTGACTGTTCAGAGCATAAACAGTGCTAAAATGTAAACCATTGTTCAATTTACTGGGAGTGCCCTTGCTGCAGTCCTTTTACAAAGGTGTAGTCTGGAGGGACTGCACATTTTTATGTATGCTGGCCCATTGAGCTGGCCCTTTTGACTCAAAAAGGAGTATTGCAAGGGAGATTAGCTCCTAGATACCTCCTAAGAAAATTTTAGCTGCAGTTTTGTATGGTAGTTCAGGCATTGCTACTGTTTGCATTCCCTGCCCACCCTTTTTTTCCTAGGGTTTGTGGTAGGGAGACTTTTTAATTTTGTGAGGCCTGAAACCATAGAGCCACTGCAACAGGCGATAAATCTGGGGTGCTTTCTATGTTTCCACTAGAAAACAGGCACCAAGGGCTAAGAGCCTGGAGACTAATTTGCATCATAGAGCTGGTTTTAGCCACCTTCAGCTGTGATGAAGAATGGCACCTTTGAAAGATTACAGATATAATTCTGCAGTGTTTCACATCTAGTTCAAGGGACCAGGCAACTGGCAGGTCATGCTGTGTGTTAGACATGAAGATGGCGGTTTTATTGAAGTCTTTAAATCAAATTTGACTTGTAGTCAAATTTTACACAGTGGCAGATAGAAAGTGAGGCTCAGCTGTGCCACTGTCGTGTTTGTCTTCCTGTTGCAACCTGAGGTCTGAGTAAGTGTGAACCTTTGCCCCATTCCTGGGAGGTTGTTGCTGTTAGTGCAGATCTCTGTCTCCTCAAAAAAGTTATTTCTCAAAGACTACCTGAGCTCAAGTGCAGCTGAGTGCTTCTTAATGGAAGAAAAGAAGATTCATCATGGTGCCTGTGCAGCTCTGGCTGCTCTGTTCTGCTCCTTTTTGGACTGAACCTGAGGATTGATGGAATGAGCTTGTCAGGCGAAGGAAGTAAGACAGGAACTGGTTACAGGATCAGCAAGGCATGTAGCCTCTCTAATTGCACTCTATCACATGCAGATAGGAGCTCTGACATTAAAGAAAGATCAATCCACCCCCCTTTAACAAGCATTCAGGTTGCCCGAAGTACTGGTTGCTTGTGAAAATGTAGCGGAAAAAAAAGAACAGGAGGTAGACACGGGCTTTCTGCTGATTTTATCTGCACGGCTCTGCCGAAGTCCCTCACTCCAGGTTGCAAGGTACTCAAACTCTGATTCTTGAATTACCCTCCTTCAATTCTGCTAGTTCATGTTGGTCCTGACCCAGCACAGACAGTGCCTTTTCTGTTTCCTGACATGTTGTTCGTAGCTCTGGCAAATCCCCTCATTTTGACCTGAAGCTTTTCTTGTCTTTCTTGGCTAGATCCACTTTTGAACAGTTATTGTCAGAGCAGAAGTAGGAATTCCCAAATATATTGACTCTAGAATTGTGACTGAAGCCAAAATCATCTCTGCTCTCAATAAATACACAAAAAATTGACCGGGTTGAGTAACATGTGAGTGATGCTCCCAGCATGCCTTAGAATTCTCCCTTAAAAGACCTAAAGAACAGGATTGAGAGATTAAGGGCTGATTTTAACCTGTCTAAAAGTAACAACTCTTTTGGAATAGTTTTCTTTATTAATTGGAAACTGAACATCTGTGATGGCTGTCAAGGGTGTAACTGTCATAAAATGTATGGGGTGTCATAATAGGAAAGCAGAGGTGTCTTACAGAATGGAAAATTGGAGGCAGAGAGAACATTTTATATGACAGCTGAGAGGTGGGAAGAAAGGAAGTTAAACCAGATTGAATAAAGGAAACAATGGTAAAAGCAGAGTTTAGTGCAAGATTGGAGAACCTGGAGTTTTGTAACAAAACTGTCTGCCACCCTTATCTTTATCAGTGATATCTCTGGTGATTGCAGGTTCCAGATTCTGTCTGTGTGTCTGTCTATTGGGTTATCTGTGCACTTTAAGAGTTCAGACTATGTTGCTGCTCCTCCCCTAATCATACTGTGAGTCTGTCTGTTTTTTCTTGGTGTCTCAGCT